>NC_064303.1:30221820-30256137 GCF_023373825.1 Bactrocera dorsalis | reverse complement strand
TCAAATTTTATCTTACACAAAGACCGATTTTTTCGGGAAGGGGTGAACTAGGTACATATTCATACATATTCCGATACTTAGTGGCGTGAACACTTTTTTTTGTTGGAGTTCTTATGGGATTTATTTTGAGACGGTTGTTTCAGTATAAATAGTTTGGGAGGTATTAGGCACATAATCTATACATAAATAGGACATCGTTGTAAACTGATTTCACCCATTTTCGCACTGTTACATACAATTCTATATACATAACTGACAATTCCATGCCTACATTTGTCCCGGGCTCCTATAAAGTTGTCTCAAACCATCTCGGATGTAAAATTTACTGGCTCTGGCGTATTTAGTTATTGATTTTCGCGCTTTTAGTAGTTTTATGAAAGAACAGTTTTAAGGGGAGTGAGCGGGTGTTATGAATCGATTTCATCCTGTTAATTGGTGTTCTCTTGAGACGTTGTTTCAGCTTAAAAAATTGGGAGGTAAGTATATTAAACTATATATGCTGCTGAGAAACCGCCCACCCTTTCAAAATTTTTAGGCCACAAGTAGCCATTGCTACAGCGAACTCTGTGTCAAACAACAGTTTTATATAGCAGTGGTCCGATTAGGCCCATTGAGGTGTCAGAAGGGCATGGTACCGGCCCTATTATCACATATCTCCAGAACTGCTCGACAAATTTCAATCAAATTCAGAAAATAACACTTTTGTAAGATTTTATTGGTAGGGAGAGAAAATGGGAAAAATCGGACTACAATCACACCTTCTTCCCATATAGCAAAATCTAAATTCCACTTGGTTCTTTCACCTCACATTAAACTAATCCAGCATCAATGATATATATGGGAATAAAACTTTGCACAAATAGTTTAAATGAGGTATACCATCTCAAGTCCTCAAATACCAGAAATGTGGGCTCCAAGAGCATACGCCTAACTTTCAACCTAAATATCGGTCCACTGTGTGAGATTTTTATTGCAATTCCGAGAGAGTATCTTTCTGACGATAGTATGTCTATATGCTAAAAATGGATTGAATTGGGTCAGTATTTTCCTTAGTTCCCATATACCTAATCATTATTACCCCCATCTATCTTCCATATGCCTAAGATCTTGAAATTTCCAATTGGTCTTATATGAAAATATATTCTCAAGCTTACCTCAAAAAGTCCAAATTAACTCAATTATTCTATCCCTTTCTCCGCACTTAATATACAATAATTTCCAACTTTCCACCTGATTATAGTGAAAACTTAATGAACAAAGTCTCCTAAAAGATAAATGGCTTGCCGTTGGATAAGAATGATATTGGTCTAGACTTTCATCAAAATATATTGCTTAATATAAATTATTGCAATCCTATGACGGACGATTTTTATATCAACTATATATATTACATTAGGATCTTATGTTTAACTTTATAATTTATTTCTCATTTAAGGTTGATTTTAATAATTTTCGTTTTCGGAAAGTAAAATAAAGGGTGATTTTTTAAGAGTCTTTGATAACTTTTTTTAAAAAAAAAACGCATAAAATTTGCAAAATCTCATCGGTTCTTTATTTGAAACGTTAGATTGGTTCATGACATTTAACTTTTTGAAAGAGATAATTTCATTTAAATGTTGACCGCGGCTGCGTCTTAAGGTGGTCCATTCGGAAAGTTCCAATTTTGGGGCAACTTTTTCGAGCATTTCGGCGGAATAGAGCCCGAATTTCTTCGGAAATGTTTGTCTTCCAAAGCTGGAATAGTTTGCTGGCTTATGTTTCTTGTAGACTTTAGACTTGACGTAGCCCCACAAAAAATAGTCTAAATTCGTTAAATCGCATGATCTTGGTGGCCAACTTACGGGTCCATTTTCTTGAGATGAATTGTTGTCCGAAGTTTTTCCCTCAAAATGGCCATAGAATCGCGAGCTGTGTGGCATGTACCGCCATCTTGTTGAAACCACATGTCAACCAAGTTCAGTTCTTCCATTTTTGGCAACAAAAAGTTTGTTAGCATCGAACGATAGCGATCGCCATTCACCGTAACGTTGCGTCCAACAGCATCTTTGAAAAAATACGGTCCAATGATTCCACCAGCGTACAAACCACACCAAACAGTGCATTTTTCGGGATGCATGGGCAGTTCTTGAACGGCTTCTGGTTGCTCTTCACCCCAAAATGCGGCAATTTTGCTTATTTACGTAGCCATTCAACCAGACTGAGCCTCATCGCTGAACAAAATTTGTCGATAAACACATTCGAACCGAACACTGATTTTGGTAATAAAATTCAATGATTTGCAAGCGTTGCTCGTTAGTAAGTCTATTCATGATGAAATGTCAAAGCATACTGAGCATCTTTCTCTTTGACACCATGTCTGAAATCCCACGTGATCTGTCAAATACTAATGCATGAAAATCCTAACCTCAAAAAAATCACCCGTTACAAGTTAACTCGAAACGCAAACCACCAAAATATCAAGTCAGCATTGTCTGCCTAACATCCGTTTCAGGCAATGCTGAACATTAACACTACACCAATCCATGACCAACGGCCCGAGTTATGATCCAACGACAAGCAACAACAAGCGATACTCACAAACTACCGTAGCCGTGGGATCCGCTGGCGCAGCACAAATATAGCGCAAACAAACAACGACTCACACTACACGCAAGTCGGCGTAATCGTGGGATTCGCTGACACTGCATTTGACAAAACATAGCAACGACAGCGACGACGGCAGCGGCAGTGAGGACGGCTTAGGCTTAGAATTAAGAATAAGAATGTTTTAAAGTTAGTTCTGATCGAGCCTGAATAAAGCACACAAGTGCCTAAAAATAATTGGCGCCCAACCGGGTAAAGAAGATACGAAGGATTCTCCAGAAAGTAAAAATCACCAAGGTATTTTGCGGTGGAGTGC
Organism: Bactrocera dorsalis; assembly: GCF_023373825.1. Taxonomy (NCBI): domain Eukaryota; kingdom Metazoa; phylum Arthropoda; class Insecta; order Diptera; family Tephritidae; genus Bactrocera; species Bactrocera dorsalis. Next base: position 30,253,238 of record NC_064303.1, on the reverse strand, counting down.
CTTTAATGACTTCAAAGGACCCAAGGACTCACAAAGAATCGCTACAATCTTTAAAAACGTATCCTACAAGGACTCACAGAGAATCGCTACAATCCTACAAGGACTCCAAGGATCCGAGGATTCATCAGAAAGCAGTTTATAATAAAATCATGTTTCGAATATTGTAAGTAGAGTGCTCATTAAAATAAAAACATTATAATTTCCTTTGAATTAAAACTAAGTTTTCAAAATAGACGGAAAGGAATTTATTTTAGAAATATAAGAAGCTAATCATAAAATTTTGTGAAACAAATTTTCCAGAGTTTAATAAAAAGGAAACAGAATTTGTGAAGAAAATTGTAATAAATAACTGAAATTATCTAGCCATATCAACAAAAGAGTGTGATTGATTGAAGAAACAGTGTAATCTTTTCTCAAAAAACATTGTGTTTAGAAACAGAATTTGTGAAGAAAATTGTAATAAATAACTGAAATTATCTAGCCATATCAACAAAAGAGTGTGATTGATTGATTCGACTATAAGAACGGTTACAAGTTCTATTCAATTTTAATTTCCAAGTTTATGAGTGACTCAGAATTAGAAAACCTCTTAGAAAGAATTATAAAACTACAGGTGACCAGTAAAATGGATTCAAATCAGGTAACCGCAGTGGTTCAAGCAGCCGTCTCAAGCGCTCTTGAACAACAAAGACAGACTTTCGAGGTTAAGCTCCAACGATTAACGGAGCAATTGACTACATTGACCACTGGTCAAACGCCAAAAGTATACCAACCGGTAAAAATATTACCGAACGTAAGGTGTGACGAACCACTTGATCTGGTAAAATCATTACCAGAATTTGACGGACAAATCAGTACATATGTGTCTTGGCGACAAGCTGCCCATACATCTTATGAAGTTTTCAGAAGTTACCAGGGAAGCTCTAGACACTACCAAGCAGTTGGTATAATTAGGAATAAAATAAAAGCTTCTGCTGATGCCATTTTGGCATCCTTCAACACTGTTTTGAATTTCGACGCAATAATCGCGAGACTAGACTTTACGTACGCAGACAAGCGACCGATATATTTAATTGAACAGCAATTATCCACCTTACGTCAGGGTAACCTATCTGTGCTTCGATATTTCGACGAGGTTGAGAAAATATTAACTCTCCTCACGAATAAAACCATAATGACCCATGAGGGTCAAGTATCAGAATCAATTTGCGAAAAATATAGAGCGGACGCTTTAAGAGTTTTTATATCAGGCCTTAAAAGACCTTTATGTGACATACTATTTGCCTCTCGCCCTAAAGACCTACCTAGCGCTCTGGCATTAGCCCAGGAGGTGGAGTCAAATAGGGAAAGGTACTTATTTGCTTCAAACTTCGCAACGTCTATTGAAGACCAATATAAACTAGGAATAAACAATAATTCGGAGAAAAAGATGCAACAGCAACAAAAAAATCCGCATTTTACAAATAAACAGCACAGAACAAATGATACTAGGACTAACAAGCAAGAACAAGTGACCCCCATGGACGTTGACCCATCGGTTTCAAGACTAAGACAAAATGTAAATTGGCGTAGGGAACCATCACAGAGAGCCAACCAATACCAACAACAGAATCAAAGTAATAGTAGACAGGGTTATAGTTCAAATCAACAGCAGGGAAAACGACAGGCAGATTCAGATAGGGTTACTGGACCAAAGATGCAACGCATCAATACCTTAAATCAAGAAAAGGTTAGTGAGGTAACTTATAATCAGGAAGCCGAAGATGAAACTGAAGATCTCGAGGAGGAGCAATTGAATTTTTTAGGGGGAAGTCCCTACTCCCGTGGATTGAGCGAGGAGTAGGTTATCGAGGAAAAAAAATTAAATTATTAGTGGACACAGGAGCTTCGAAAAATTATATCAAGCCAATACCTGAGCTAAAAAATATAATTCCAGCGTCCACACCATTTATAGTAAAGTCTTTGCACGGCAATAGTCCTGTAACACAAAAGTGTAGAATTAAGATGTTTGGCGTAACTGCAGATTTCTTTATACTACCAAATATAACAACATTCGACGGCATAATTGGGCTCGATTTGCTCAATCAGGTAAACGCCCAAATAGACCTCAGTACGAGTACAATAAAGCACGATTCTGGAACTGAGAAGCTCTTGTTCCATGAATGTAAAAATGTAAACTTTATCGACATAAAAAGTGAAGAAATTCCATCTTCAGTTCGTGAGCAATTTTGTGAAATTATCAAAAGTAGAAATAAGGCGTTTGCTGACCCTAACGAGTCACTACCCTTCAACACTAATATAATTGGTACAATCAGAACAAAAACCGATGAACCGGTTTACTCGAGACTTTACCCATATCCTATGGGTGTAGCCGACTTTGTAAACAAAGAAGTGGCTGAACTTCTCGTCAATGGTATCATTCGACCCTCAAGGTCCCCTTACAATAACCCAATTTGGGTCGTTGATAAGAAGGGAGTAGATCAAACGGGAAATAAGAAGAAACGTCTTGTGATTGATTTCAGGAAACTGAATGAGGTCACAGTCGAAGATAAATACCCTATGCCAAACGCAATGGTAATCTTGTCAAACTTAAGAGGTGCACAATATTTTACCACCCTCGATCTTAAATCTGGGTTTCACCAGATCGAGTTAGCGGAAAGAGACAGGGAGAAAACCGCTTTCTCCGTTAACAACGGTAAATACGAATTCTGTCGTTTACCTTTTGGGCTAAGAAACGCCCCAAGCATCTTCCAGAGAGCAATCGACGATGTCCTCAGGGAGCAAATTGGCAAAACCTGCCACGTTTACGTTGACGACGTAATTGTCTATTCAAAAACGGCAGAAGACCATTTGAAAGATATCGAATGGGTGCTGCGGAGTCTCTATGAAGCAAATATGAGAATATCCGCCGAAAAATCGAAATTCTTCAAGACCGAGGTAGAATACCTAGGATTTGTTGTCTCAAGGGGAGGTGTGAAAACAAGCCCCGATAAAGTCAATGGAATTAAATGTTATGAGCAGCCAACCACTCTTCGAGGACTACGTTCCTTTCTTGGATTGGCTAGCTACTATCGATGTTTCATTAAAGATTTTGCCAGCCTTGCAAAACCTCTGACTGATATGCTAAAGGGAGAAAATGGCAAAGTAAGTGCCACACAGTCCAAAAAAATTAAAATTCAACTAGCACCAGAAGGTATAGATGCATTTAATAAACTTAGAGAAATTCTGGCATCAGAAGATGTCACGTTAGCATATCCCGACTTCACTAAACCTTTTGACTTAACAACCGATGCATCCTCAAGGGGCTTGGGGGCCGTCCTTTCACAAGAGAAAAAACCCATTACCATGATCTCAAGAACACTTAGAGATAGAGAAGAGCATTTGGCAACAAATGAAAGAGAACTCTTGGCGATCGTATGGGCTCTTAACACTTTGAGGAACTACCTGTACGGTGTTAACCAGTTGAATATCTACACTGACCACCAGCCTTTGACGTTCGCAGTTTCTGATAAAAACCCGAACGCAAAAATCAAACGATGGAAGTCTCTAATAGAAAGCTTCAACGCAAAAATTTTCTATAAACCAGGAAAGGAAAACCATGTCGCTGACGCGTTGTCCAGACAGCACATGAATATGGTAGGAATTGAAATGGAGGCAAGCTCCGACTGCGCCACCATGCACAGTGAGGAGTCACTGACCTACACTATAGAGACGGTGGATAAACCCGTAAATTGCTATAGAAACCAGATAATTCTTCAAGAAAGCGAAAGCCAGTCAAAACAGACCTTTATAATATTTGGTTCAAAAAGCAGACATGTAATTTCATTTTGCGACGTAGAGTCATTACTAAAAACGCTGCAGGAAGTCATTAATGATGGCGTAGTTAACGCAATACATTGCAGCCTACCAGTGTTGGCAAAAATTCAACACCGACTGGTAGAACTTCACCCCAACGTAACATTCCGTCATACCGAAAAGATGGTTACGGACATCTTCAGCGAAAGTGATCAACAAGAAATTATATTTGCTGAACACAACAGAGCTCATAGGGCAGCGCAAGAAAATGTTAAGCAGATCTTGGCTGACTATTTTTTCCCGAAGATGAATAAAAAGGCAAGGGAAGTAGTAGCAAATTGCCGAATATGTTCAAAGTCTAAATACATTAGACATCCAAAGAAGCATGTTATTGCGGCAACGCCGGTTCCATGTAGTCCTGGTGAAATATTACACGTCGATATTTTCTCCACGGACCAGAAATATTTTCTAACTTGCGTCGATAAGTTTTCTAAATTTGCTATAGTGCAGAAAATCGCGTCTAGAACCATCATAGACGTAAAACCACCTATACTACAGCTAATAAACATTTTTCCAAACGTTAAAACTATATACTGTGACAACGAAAAGTCACTTAACTCAAATGCTATAAAATCAACTTTGCTAAATTACAACAATGTTGAAATCGCCAACGCCCCTCCACTGCATAGCACCTCAAACGGGCAAGTGGAGCGTTTCCACAGTACCTTAACTGAAATAGCTAGGTGTCTAAAACTAGAAAGAAATCTCGATGACACTGTTGACTTGATTTTGCTTGCCACCATAGAATATAATAAGACAATTCATTCAACAACCCACGAAAAACCAATAGACATCCTTCATCCCAGCTCAGCTAACATTACGGAACTAGTTCGAAATCGTATCGAAAAAGCACAGGCCAGTGATCGCGAATACCATAATAAGGGTCGTCAGAATGTGACGTATAACGTTGGCGACAAGGTCCTAGTGAAAGTTAATCGAAGGCTAGGCAATAAACTCTCAACACTATTTACAGAAGAAGTAGTCGAACAGGACCTAGGCACCACCGTTCTTATAAAGGGGAGGAGGGTTCACAAAGACAACCTTCGTCCACCTTAATTAATCACTTTATTACTTTAAGTCTTGTATTTTAAATTACAGGATAATATCGGCATTCCTATTGACGACCACTTTAACACAAAAGCTAACTGACTACACCAACTCCAACTACATCCCAATTTTGGACGGAAACGCAATAGTATGGGAACATTACGGTTATTTGACGCACTTTACCAACTTGACACTATATGCAACATTGAACGACGAGACGGCAGGATTTATGGACCTTTTCCCATTGACACACATGAAGAAAATAGTAGAAGCAGACATAAAATACATCGAGACTTTACTTCGAACCGTTGACATTCACCATCGACAGGCACGAAGCTTAAACTTTTTAGGTACTGCACTAAAAGTCGTCGCCGGCACCCCTGACTTTGACGATTTCCAAAGACTACAACTAAGACAGGATATGCTCATTGACTCTAATAACAGACAGTACAAAATTAATACGCATATTCAGCAAAAAATCTTGGAAATTACGCAAACAATAAACACAATTATAAACTCAACAAGAAAGGAAGCAATAGACACAGGTCATCTTTACGAAACAATACTTGCAAGAAATAGAGTAATAATCCTCGAACTGCAATCAATCACAATCTCAATAGCCCTAGCTAAGTTGAACCTAGTGAACCCAATAATATTAGATAATAGTGATATCAATAATATTATCAATGAGCACTCGACTAACATAACCATAATAGAAATAATAGGAATGTCTAGCATTAAGGCTTTACAAAATAAGAATAATTTGTACTTTGTAGTTAAGTATCCAATTCCTCAAATTGTTTGTAAAAAATATAGTTTATTCGCCGTGCCTCACGAAGGACGAGTCCTACACTTTGGGGATACTAATACCGTCGCTGAGTGCGGAAACGAAGCATATGCTGTTAAATGTGAAAAATCAACTTTTGCAACTTTTTGCAAGAAGCAAACAACCCCTACTTGTTGTCAGCAGCTATTCACAGGTGCTGTAGCAAATTGTTCAACTACTACCAATCATGATAAGGGCATCAAAGAAATCGATGACGGCATTGTCATTATCAACAATGCCACAGCAACGATAGAGGTTGAAAAAGGAGATAGCAGAACCGTCAGCGGTACTTACCTTTTGACTTTCGATCAGTCGGTAAAGGTAAATGGGACCGAGTATCACAATCGAAATCATACTCCTACTCGTACTCCTGGCACTCCAACGGCTCAAAGAGTCAATCTTTTAGGACATATAGAGACACTGAGTTTGAACTATCTTCATGAAATGAATGCGGAAAATATCAACCATATTGGCGCTCTTCGAGGAGAAGTCAACTCAACAACATTGCTTTTTATAGTAACGATAGCATCAATCTTTATCCTAGTAATCTTGCGACTTGCTCTAAGCAAATATAAAAAACACACCGCGAAAAAGGCAATGAATGTCTTAGTAAGAGAGGTCACCGAGAGAATCGTGGACGATTCCCACTTAGGAAGGGAGGAGTTAACTCGAAACGCAAACCACCAAAATACCAAGTCAGCATTGTCTGCCTAACATCCGTTTCAGGCAATGCTGAACATTAACACTACACCAATCCATGACCAACGGCCCGAGTTATGATCCAACGACAAGCAACAACAAGCGATACTCACAAACTACCGTAGCCGTGGGATCCGCTGGCGCAGCACAAATATAGCGCAAACAAACAACGACTCACACTACACGCAAGTCGGCGTAATCGTGGGATTCGCTGACACTGCATTTGACAAAACATAGCAACGACAGCGACGACGGCAGCGGCAGTGAGGACGGCTTAGGCTTAGAATTAAGAATAAGAATGTTTTAAAGTCAGTTTTGATCGAGGGTGAATAGAGCACACCCTAAACTAAAAATATTTATACAACAATCCGGATAGACGCAATAATCGACACCACCAAGGGTGCAGTGAACATTAATTGTAAAAGGAAAAATTAAACCAAACGTTAAGAAGTGAAAACGACCTTAAAAATTAAAAGGCGTTAATTCACCTGTTCAAGTTAAAAAAAAAAAGAAAGAGCGTGAATTCACCAAAAAGTTAAAGTTTATAAAGTAAAGTAACCGAAACCATTAAAAATAACATTAAATCGTCAAGGCACCGAGCCTACGAAAGCAGGAGAAAAATGGAGAACGAACAGACTCAGATGGCGGCAGTCAACTTGGTAGAGGAGCTTGCTTGCAGAGAGCAACAGTTGGAGCAAATGCGGCAAGCTTACCTCGAACTAAGAGCCGGACAGAAGGAAGCAATAGTAGCAGACATGCACTCATGAAAACAGTAAACGACCTTCCGATATTTACGGGGACAGGCGATATTTCAATAAACTCATTCTTCAGCAGCATCGAATACCTACTATCAACAACGAACGACACAGAACTATAAAAGGAAGTGACGCGAACAATATACTACTACAGGACCATCCAGGGAGAGGCGAAAAACACAATCATCAATATACCTCAAACAGATAACTGGCAGCTGATAAAGGAAACACTAAAACTGACGTATCGACCCGAAGTAGAGCCATATCATATGTATAAGAAGATTGGGAATCTTAAGGTAAGTTCCGTTAATGGTTATGAGAGAAATACAAAATTTTAAATATAAGTTGGACGAACTGACAGTGTACTATACGGGTGACAGTTACATTGACTTAAGTAACATGGGCAGTTTGTTAGTAAATTAGTTAGCACCCCACACATTCAAAAAGTATGCTATGATGCATTAATATCATTTGATACAAAGTAATATAATATGACACCACTAAATCGCTGAGAGCGCGACACGTTTAGTGGCAACCTGTAGGAAGCGCAACGTCAGCGAGGTGCCAGCCTGTGGGAAACGTAGTGTCACCAAACTCCGTACCCGTTGCAGCGGCAAACATAGGTCTAGAGTTAAGTATAATTAATTGTGAAAGTTAGTTCTTTAGTGGAATTCAATAAAGGAGCATAGTTCCCAGATAACATTTTTTTTTTTAGTAAAAATAACAAAACGCTTTTTTTTACTTGCGCCCGAGAAGGGACCAGCGCGCGTAAGTAGTTATTGCCTGAAATCTAAAAAGTAAGGCTACGCGAGTGGCGAATGGTAGTGACAGTGAATAAAAAAAAGAAAAAAAACCTGAAAATAAAACAGTAAGGCTACGCGAAAAGTAAAAAAAGAAAAATACTGTGTGCTGACAAGCGGCTACAACGCACAACGTGGGATTCGAAAACGTCGAGGGACCCCAGTACCGGCAGGAAAAAGGACAACCCCCAAACGCACAATAACATCCTATGGAAAGCTGGAAACAACTAGTGTAAGCTCTTATCAAACATTTTAAGATTATTGTAAAGAATATCGTACTATAAAGAACACGAAATTAAATTGTTCAATCCAAAAAAAAAGGGGTCTTAAACTGAAAGAAATTCAATTCAAAGGAATTTTAATCATTCGATACGAAAAGAGAGAGGAAAAACTCCTATATTAGTGTAAGCTTTTACAAAAAGAAACCTAATGTTATTAAAGAAAGCCCTGTTATAAAAGAAAAGAAATTTAATGATTGAGATAAAAATAAAAAGATTATTATAATGCCAGACACAGCTGAGGAACTAATCGAACAATTAACCCAAATGAGGTTAGATTATGGGCAAACCACTCATCTTTCAAATCCTCCTTTAAACCCTCCCACCCCTAACCCAACTGTAATAACGACAATAGTTCGAGAAGTACTCGAACGAATGAGTACGCAGACTACAAGTATAACTGACTTTACAGAACCCGACCATAGCGTGACACTGAACACGAACAACATAAATGAATTAGATAAGATTCCGGACATGGTGAAATGCCTTAGGGAATTTTCAGGACGACCAGGAGAATTTAACTCCTGGAGGAAGAGCGTAAGATAAAATTTTTAAAGCCTATGAGTCAAGAATACCCCTAAATATTTTGCGATACTCCATACGATCAGGCACAAAATAATTGGCGATGCCGACACCGCATTAGAATCATACAATACTCCACTCGATTGTAGTCAAATCCCGAAATGCCTAATGATGCATTATTCGGATAAAAGGGATAGAGGTACCCTCGAATACCAGATGACTACTCTGGTCCAACGCTATGACGACATTCCGACCTTCCACCAAAAGGTCTACCAACACCTTTCACTTATTTTAGACAAAATTTCATGCCTCGAGCTAAGCGACGAGTCCATACGGGCTATGACTAACTCATATAGGGACAATGCTCTTGACACATTTATCAGAGGACTAAATGGCGATTTACCTCGTCTTCTCAGCATGAGAAAACCGACAACCTTGCCACAAGCATTGCATTTATGTCAAAAACTTGACAACATGACATACAGAATAAATCATGCGAACAATACACACAAACCTAATATTAAACCACTACCAGTCATCTTTCAACCGTCATCCGCACCACTCAATATAGAAAAATTCCTCTCGCTGTAGATGCTGAAACAGCTTAACTTCAACAATACAGAAGAAGTAAGTCTGTTGGAAGCAGCAAACTCTCACAACCGGCAATAGAAGGACTCCACCAAATTTTCAATACACCTAAAGATTCAAGCGAGGACGTTTAAATTTCAAGGGGGGACTAGTTAGCACCCCATACATTCAAAAAGTATCATATTATACAAAGTAATATAATATGACACCACTAAATCGATGAGAGTGCGACATGTGTAGTGGCAACCTGTGGGAAGCGCAACGTCAGCAAACTCCGTACCCGTCGCAGCGGCAACATAGGTCTAGAGTTAAGTATAATTAATTGTAAAAGTTAGTTCTTTAGTGGAATTCAATAAAGGAGCATAGCTCCCAGATAACATTTTTTTAGTAAAAATAACAAAACGTTTTTTAACTAATACAGTAAAGCAGATGACTCAAGGAGTCTTACTAGATAAAATTTATAAAGAAGGGAACCTAAATGAAATAATAAGAATAATGGCAAGTAGAAGATTTGAAGATAGTAATATTAGGCCAGAATACTTGAAATTTAAAATAAAAGGAGATAGCTCAGCGGAAAAATATAGTAATAGGTATCCTGATCGAGGACAAAGACATTATACAAATTATAGAAATAGAGAAAATCAAGGTTCATATAATCAAATATACGAAAATGATATTAGACATAAAACATCAGACCAATTTAAACAATATAATTGTGGAAGATTTAATAATTATAAACCCAATTCAGGTAATTTTCAAAGACCACAAGCGGTAGGGAACCCTAGACCAAATTTCAATCAAAATCAATCAAATCAATATAAACCAAACTTTGGTCAAAATCAATCCAACCAATATAGACAGAATTATGATCGAAATAATCAATTTAAACAAAACCAAGGCGAACCGATGGAGATAGATAATATCCAATCACGATCTGATATAGCAAGAGAAGAAGAAGTTAATAATAGTATTTTTTTATGAACCAGCCTCGGAATCATTACCTAAAATAAAAATTAAAATTAATAAAAAGAATTATATCGCACTAATTGATACAGGAGCTGTTTAAGCCTGATCAATAGTGAGATTGACGATTTTCCAAAAATTAAATTGAGAAATCCTTTAACATTTAGTACAATTACAAATGAGGATAAAATAAATTATGAGGTACATACATTAGCACCAGAAGAATTTAACTTACTCGTAGTAACGCCGGAACAAGATGGAAAGTTACACCATTAAGAGGACGAAAATATGACTTTATAATAGGCATGGACATGCTTACTTTTCTCAATACGTATATAGATATAGAAAAAGGGAAAATAACTTTAAACCGAAAAGAAAATTCGATTTTAAATAAACTAAATGACTTAAATCAAACTTGTAATCTTGAAACTGCAGAGTTAAAATTGGAGAGATTAAACCTAGATCATTTAAATGAGGAAGAAAATAGAGAAATAATTAATGTTGAAATTGTATAAGAATAAGCTTAATATGTATGTATAAGATTTTGCATAATTCTGGCAACACTGCGATGTTTAGTTTGTGTTCTTATTTATCGCATTGTTCACTTACACTTACTTTCGCAGTTTACAGTTAAAAGTTCTTTTTAAAATGGCATTATCGAATTAGAACTATGACTGGCAGGTCAATTATTTTCCCACTCAAATTTGTAACTAATCTCAAGTGCGCATTTCACAATAAATACAATATATTTATTCCAACAAAGGTTATGGGCCCAGACCCATCGCGAATAAGTTGTGCGCGAAAACGGCAATAAAAACCGGTATATCGTGTCGGTGTACAAAAATTTTTGCAAAGCAAAATGAACGTGTCACATCAAATCGAAAAACTTGGTGATGATAACTACGACGTGTGGTGCATGACCATGCGCAGTGTGTTAATTACGGCTAATTTGTGGCAGGTGATCATAAATGCGAGGCCCGAGATAGCAACTGAAGCAGAATCAGCAAAATGGGACACGACAGAACAAAAGGCGTTAGCGTGCCTCATTTTAAACGTAAAGCCAAATCAGCTTTTGCATATAAAAGCTTGTACGACCGCAGCGGACGCATGGAAAAAATTGCGTGATGTTCCTTTGCCGACGGGACCAGTCAGAAAAGTTCAACTTTACCAAAAGCTTTTGCGCTTAAAGATGCAGCCAGGGGAAGGCGCATCAAAATACGTGCAAACATTTGTCGAAACTATAGACAAATTAGCTGAGCTTGACATAAAAATTAATGATGAGCTTAAAGCAATTATGCTTTTGTGTAGCCTACCAAATTCTTGGGAGAATTTTGTTGTTGCGATTGAAACGCGTGACAACTTGCCGTCGCTTGAAGGTGTAAAATTGAAACTTCTAGAAGAAGCTGCGCGAAAGGCAGAAACAAGCGAATGCGATAATTCAAGTGCGTCGGTATACGCACACACACATGTGCAATGGGATGCGCAATACAATAAGTATCAAAAAACGAACAGTAGTCATAACGAAAGTGTAAAAAAGAACATAAAGAAAAACGATCAAAAGCAAAAATTCAAAGGCTAGTGTTTCTATTGCGATAAAATTGGGCATCGTGCTAGTGAATGTCGCAAAAAAGCGACAGCGCAAGAAAACAAGTGCAAAACAGAATATTCAAATTGTCTGTTACATGAGTTAATACAACACCTATCAACAATTCGACAACATAACTTGCGCAACTACGACATAACTTACTGACTTAAGCAAATCGCCGCAGCAGTTTCAGTAACAACGACTTGACTTCCGGCACGCGCACCCGAAATGCTTATGCACCTTCACAAGCCAATTCCTGGAAGTGCATCACGCCACCACACTGCAGGCTAGACGGAATTTAGGTATAAAATTATGTTAAGCACTAATTTTAGGCACATTTTATGTCAATCAATAAAGTAACGCGGTCGCGCTGCCATCCATGCAGCACCGTTGTTAAACGCGAAAACAATTTTGTTTTTTGTTTAGCTTTCTCAACGAGAGAAAGCTTAACTGGCGCCCGAGCGAATTGCAAGCGAGCGTAAAGTTGTTTGTACTAAAAGTCACGTAAAGTACAAGGACAACTTATATGCAAAGGAGCGTAAAGCCACCTGTATCCCGCGCCGTGTAAAAGTGTAAAAACTTAGCTAAAAAGTTAGGCGTAAAGCTACTTTGCTAAAAACAAAAAGCGTCGATCGGTCGGTTCCTTAGTAGCTTAGGCAAAAAGGAGACATTACGTGTCGGCCTAAGATCTTCTTAATTGGCGTAGACACCGCTTATGCGATTATAGCCGAGGGTAACAAGCGCACGCCAGTCGTAAGATCGCGGATATAAAAAAAAAAATTTAAACTAGAATAATAACAAAAAATACTGTAATAATAAGTGTTGGACAATAAAGAAGAAAAATCTATATAAACAATATCCCTAAACGATCAAGGATAAAATGAGCATTGAATGTGCGAAAAAAACTGTGAGAAAAATCTATCCTTAAACGAACAAAGGATAGTAAAAACATTTGACTTTCAATAAGAAGTGAACTATAAAGCAAGTTCTGTGAGCAGCGTGAAATTCTACATCAAAATAATGCTGCTACCAAATCCTACTGAGCATTATAATCACACTATCAACTCCATCAACAGAAGTTACAACAGCATCAACAGCTTTAACTACAGAATCCGTAACGAAGGAAGAAAATACAAGCACAAAACCAGCGCTACAAGCAGTGAGTCGGTGCTATATTTTTTATTATTTCTAAATATATTTATAATTATATACATAGTATTTTGTAAAAATGGGAAATCTCAATAACCTAGTTCGTCCACCAATTCTTTCTTCATCCCAAACTTCTGTCGCCCCCCCACAATCTGCTCAGTTATCAGTAGATGATTTGACTAGGCTAATATCGACAATTGCCACAGACATACTTAGACAACAAGGACCACAGGTAGTACAGTCAGTACTTAACCCCCCTCCGTCGCAAGTAGTAGACCAACAAATCGAGGATAGACATAGGAACAGTTAGGGGAATTAGATAAAATTCCTGACATAGTTAAATCCCTTAAGGATTTTTCGGGACAGCTAGGAGAATACAACTCCTAGAAGAAAGGTGTTGATCGAATTTTGGCCATATACGAGCCATTGAAAGGACAACCAAAGTATTTTGGCATATTAAGTGTGATAAGAAATAAAATAGTCGGCAACGCCGACATCAAAATGTCTAACGATGCATTATGGTGACAAGAGAGACTTGTATACTGTCGAGTACCAAATGACGACATTGATACAAGGGAACAGACCCGTCCCTGAATTCTACCAGCAGGTGTATACACACCTTTCGCTGATTTTAAACAAGTTAGGATGCCTCGAAATGGGTAAGGAATCCTTTTGCCTCCTGACACAGGCATACAGGGACAAAGCGTTAGACACATTTATAAGAGGACTAAGTGGGGACTTACCCAGACTCTTAGGAATACGGGAACCGGCGGACTTGCCACAGGCTCTTCATCTGTGTATGAAACTAGAGAACCAAACTTTTCGCACAAATCATGCGACTAACGCAAGGAAAGGACAACCCCCTCAGCTGCCACCAAGGAGAAACTTTGTGCAGCAGCAAACACAACAATTTTATCCCCAACTGGCTCATTTTCCCAAGCCAAACCAACCTACTTGGCAACCACGGCCACAATTTCTTGGTCAAATAGGGCAGCATAATGGCAATTACCCCCCTAGACCACCCAAACCCCAACAGCGGCCAGAACCGGTGGATGTAGACCCAAGCATCCACTCCCGTAGGATAAATTATATGAATAGACCCACCCAAAACCAGGCTTATGGCAAAAGACCTCAGCCTACTGCTCATCATCAACCAAATAAATATCAAAGAACTTTTCATCTAGCCACAGAACAGGCGGAAAATGAGAATATCGTTGAACAAACGAGCATTAATTTTTTAGCATGATAGGCTCTTCGCTACCCTATTTTGAAGTAAAAGCGGAGAGCGGAAAAATCCTTAAATTTTTAATAGATACGGGTTCAAGCAAGAATTACGTAAAACCCGAACTTGCAAGGAAGCGTATACCAAACGAGGTGCCCTTCTGTGTAAAATCCGTTGTAGGTTGCATAAAAAGCAAAGTTGTTTGATATGAATGAGGAGATAAAATTCTACCTCATGCCTTCTTTAGTAACTTTTGATGGCATACTAGATAACGACACTCTAAAGGAGTTAGAGGCCGTAATTTACACAAACAAAAACTACATGAAAATAAGAAATGGTAAGGCAATAAGATTAAAGCAGCTGCCTTCTAAAGCAGTCAATGTAGTAAATATAAAAGAGGAAACGTTGGCTCCTCAAACGAAAACAAAAATGAATCACGTTGTCAACTCCTACTTTCTTTTCTCAGAACCCGATGAGAAATTGTATTAAAATATGTTTCCACTGATAAAAAACCATTGATATATTTACCAAAAATTTATGTATTCAAAAGCACTGTTACGTACTTTACAAAAACTACTTGGTTTGAATTAAAATGTAATTTTTATAATTTTGTATAACATACATATATTTGCTTAAGAAGAAGTGTTGAAATTGTATAAGAATAAGCTTAATATGTCTGTATAAGATTTTGCATAAGTCTGGCAACACTACGATGTTTAGTTTGTGTTCTTATTTATCGCATTGTTCACTTACACCTACTTTCGCAGTTTACAGTTATGTATATGATTATAAGAACTATGACTGGAGGTCAATCTATAACCAAGTATTTGAAAAAAAGAGTTAAAATTAATCTTAAAGACCCAACATATATTGAAGCATTTGAAAAATTAAAAATACTAAAAAGTACTCATCCAATATTACGTTAACCAGATTTCGAAAAACAATTTACTTCAACAACTGAGGACAAGAGGGCAAGAGGGACACCCAGTGTGTTACGGCACAAGAACTTTGAATAACCACGAAAGAAACTATTCCGCAACAGATAAATTAAATTCATTAATACAAAAATCCCTACACTGGAACCCTCAACCTTAAATTTGGAAAACGTATCAAAACCCTATAGAGATGATATGAATGAGGAGGAAAAAACATATATAGATTTGACTTTGTGAAAATATTCTAATATGTTTTATAGAGAAGGAGAAAAGTTAACCCACACACATAATATAAAACACCAGATAATAACAAATACGAATAAACCTGTATATTCTAAAATATACAGGTACCCAAAGACACACGAAGAAGAAATCAAAAGGCAGGTGAATCAAATGTTGGAGCAAAACATTGTTAAAGAGAGCTTTTCCCCTTACAATTCTCCAATTTGGATAGTCCTCAAAAATCGGATAATTCAGGGAAACAAAAATGGCGTATTGTTGTAGATTATAGAAAACTCAACGAAATCACAGTCGATGATAAATTTCCTATTCCTAATATAGAGAATATATTAGGCAAATTAGGAAAAGGAAATTTCTTTTCAACAATTGACTTGGCGAAGGGATTTCACCAAGTATTAATTGATGAAAACGATCAAAAGAAAACTGCCTTTTCTACCCCCTTCGGGCATTACGAATTCATCCGTATGCCATTTGGATTGAAGAATTCCCCTTCCACTTTCCAACGTTTGATTAACTCGGTACTTAGGGAATATATTAACAAAATTCTCGATGATATACTCATTTTTAGAACTTTCATAGATGTAAAGAAATCGAAATAATACAATTAAATATAAAAACAATTCTTATTAACAATGCAAACACTTTAAAAATTAATAATACATGTTATCAAGAACTACCATTAATAAGTGGAAACTATGTAATAAGGTTTTAATAACACTAGCCGACAATGGATTTTGCTCTGAAATAAAAATTATATATTTTGGTTCCTGTTAGTATGTATATCATTAGAAAACAATTCTTATTAACAATGCAAACACTTTAAAAATTAATAATACATGTTATCAAGAACTACCATTAATAAGTGGAAACTATGTAATAAAATTTAAAAAATAACACTAGCCGACAATGGATTTTGCTCTGAAATAAAAATTATATATTTTGGTTCCTGTTAGTATGTATATCATTAGAAAAATAATAAAAAAAATCCTTAGGTCCAATTACGATAATATTATTGAAGTTATACTTCTTATACGAGTTCGGAAAAGGTTGCGATAGATTCAGGTTGCGCAACCTTGCCTCATATGAATCTTTCCAACCTTGTTCGAGTAGCAAGCGAAGCGGTGACAATCGGCGATCGTTTGTTCGTTTCTTTCGGCACAGCTTGGCTTTTCTACCAAATTTGTCATTTCCATATTCATATTTTGCTGTTTTATGTGCGAATGGGATAGCAGAGCTTGAAGCAAACACTATATCCAAAAAGAGTGGCCAAAACGAACAGACTATGTACCTAATCAGAAAAAGGTGTCCAATCTTCGTCTTGTTGAACCCGAGAATATTGTATTGCCACCCCTTCATATAAAATTAGGCTTAATGAAAAATTTTGTAAAAGCAATGGATAAAACGGGAGAAGGTTTTCAATACCTTAAAAGTATATTTCCGAGACTTAGTGATGCGAAATTAAAAGAAGTGATTTTTGTGGGGCCAGACATACGACGAGTTATGAAGTTGTCTCTAAACTAAATACGCTAGAAAAAAAAGCATTGCTTTCATTTGTTGAGGTTGTAAAAAATTTTTTGGGTAACACCAAATCACCCGATTATGAAGAACTCATATCAAGCCTATTGACGGATTTTCAGGCTTTAGGGTGTAACATGTCCCTGAAAATAAATTTCCTACATTGGCACTTGGATTTCTTTCCTCCCAATTTAGGTGCAGTCAGTGATGAACATGGGGAGATATTTCACCAAGACATATTAAGTATGGAGAAAAGGTATCAAGACAAATGGACTCCTAGCATGCTGGCAGACTATTGCTGGATATGTTTACGTGATAATCTTGACTACCAATAAAGCAGAAGTTCAAAAAAGTACAAGAAATATAAATAGAGGGATAAAAATTTATAATATTTAATATATTTTTTGCAAAAACTTTACTTTTATTTTTCTCTTAACCTGGACCTAGCAATTTTTTTTATATTAAAATTATATATGTACCTTATCACAAAGCAACATAAAAAAACAAGTTTGGTTTCAAAGCAGAAAAAAAATGTCAAAAGGTGTCGGCTAGTGTAATTGTTCAGTCAAAATTAATGACTATTATTTTTCAAATTTTGTTGAAGATATAAAAGAAAATATTGTAACTTCAAAATATAAAGACAGTCAGAATTTTACGAAAAAATTACTTTTGACGAAATAGTTGAAGAATATAATTCAAATATAGAAAACATTTTTAAATTGAAAATACATACAAAAATATATCATATGTATTTGCAACATATTAAGCATAATTACAATTATATTAGTAGCTACTGTCATTATTAAAAGCACAAATATATAAAATTAATATTAAATAAAAAATTTAGGAGAATTCTACTATAAAGGGGGGAGTAGTTGCATGTACGACTAAGTATGTAAAAACGCCTGACAATGCATTTGACAAATACGATGAACTGTTAAAGCAAATTGCAACATAACACCATTTCCGGCTTTTGCAATTTGCTTAAACAAATAAAGTAATCAAAAATTAATTTAAGAAGTAAATTTCCTAAGAATTATTGGAAGTAATAAAAGTATGCTCATTCAGCAATGATATGTTAAAAATAAGTTAATATTATTAATAAGCAAGTTGTAATTAGAATAAGCTTCATTTTAAGTCAATTTAATAAAATAAAGCAGTCTGTTCTTGATCGCCATCAACGTCACCTCGTTGTAATCCAATTTGATTTTTTTGACTTTTTTTAAAACACGTTCACCGCGACGCACAGTGGGTAAAAGGTGGAAAAAATATGTAATTTTTTAACTATCTAATTTTAACAAAATTTCATTTCAGTAGTGTTTCTAGACAATGAATATAGTTTAATTTTTCACGTATTTGCGAATTGACATTTCACTGACATAACAACGTATTTTTAAAGTCAAATAAAAATAGAACTCTTGGAAATTGTGAAAAATATTGAGAAATATATGAGAACAGACGTATGGGGTTTCGACGTTTTATGCAATAAGAAGTGACTTTAAAGTCTATCCTAATATATATATAGGCCTAATTCATGTCAATTTTGACAAAGTTTTAAAATAAAACCATTTTTTTAACACTTTTACATAAAAATTATAGTTTTGACTATTAGCTACATGTACCTACATAGTCTAGTTAGTCCTAATATTTTATGTACACTTTAAGGATATGATAACGAAAAAATGAACTGCGGTTACGTGCGGATAAGGTTCAAAGATAGCTATGAACGGTTGTTGTGTTGTTCACATATTGATAATTTAAAGTAGCGTTTGTGTAATTTCGAAATTCGTTGTGTAATAAAAACGTAACAGTTCTTAACAAGTGTGATTCCTATAAATATATATTGCAAATAATATTTGCAAAATGTCATCCGTTTCCATAAGTAATCGACAGCTTACTAAAGAATTTATTCGGTGCGGCCGAAAAAGTGATATTTTGACGCAGTTTTTGAGGGATAAATTCCCTTCTTTTAGTGAAGATAAGGTGAAGTTAGTTTTAGAACAAATTATAAAAAAGGTACATAGGTTCTTGCAATTCAAAATGGAACCAGTGCCACAGGAAAAAACGTACTATTTAAAAATCATTCTGTATGGCTGGATAAGCATTTTAGTGTAGAGATGGTTGAAAAATTATTACCCGGGACTTCAAATAAACGTAGTTTAATTGCTGGACGACCGGTAAAGCAATTTGAAGAATGTAGTCAACGGGCTAAACGTTACAAGGTCCAACAACTTCGAGATAAGTACTCTGAACAAGAATTAAAGGCCGCAGCTGGATAAGTAGCTATTAAGAAGACATACTTAGATTCTCAAAAAGCGTTGGCGATGTTAATTGATGCACAGTTATCAAAGCATCAATATGAAATGAATGAATATGTTGTTCGAAATGTGCTTAAAGACTTCGGATGTGATGTGTTGCCACCGTATTATAGAGTTTGGGAAGAAAAAAGGCAGTAATAGGCTTACTATTACACCAATATCTGCACAAGTTGATTTGCAAAGATTACTTGATCACACAGCTAAAAGAATTATTTTGGCCGCCGAGAACTTCGCAAATCTAGCTCATGTTCCAGAAATAATGACTCTAACATCGAAATGGGGTTGTGACGGTTCGTCAAATCAAAGTCAATACCACCAGTTCATACCTATCGAATTTGATGGTATATCTGATGTAAATTTATTTATGGTATTTAGACCAAACAGACACGTTATGGAAGAACTTTAGGCCTTCTTCCACAAAGTTTTGTCGGCCGATTCAATTTGAATATCCCAAGGAAACCGCAAACCATACTAAAGAAATTGTCGAAAGGATACAGGAAACCATAAGCATATTGCCAACATTTGTGACTATAAAGGACAAGGTTATTGAAATAAGTCACAAACTTTTATTTACCACGATGGACACAAAAATAGCTCAAGCAGCAACTGGTTGTAAGGCATCATCTATCTGTTACATATGTATATGTAATGGTTTTATTCTCTCTTGTATTCGTGGACATACGTATGCACAGAGTGATAATTTATGTCTTGACCTTATCTAGTGGCTTAATTGCAGGTAGAAGGTAAATCAATATAGATTGATAGATACAGATAAAAGCCTCTACAACTTTTGTAATTGTAACTTTTACCAACTATCTGCAATTACGCCTCTAGGTGGAGGTCAAAATATAAATGATCACCCTGTATAGGTGTACTCTGTGTAAGATATTCCTGTTAAAACAAGTTATATAATGTCCCATAAAAATTGAATACTCTGTATAATTAAATTGTTAAAAAGTTAAAAAATCAACTGGTTACTTAATTTTTCATTTTATTTTTTCAACTATTCTCGCTCATCTTGGGCGAGCCAACCTCTACCACAACAGGCTATAGGCTCGCTATATCTTTTCACCAACTTCTTAGATCTAAGAAGTCACACTTATCAACAAAATTTATATAAGCAAGCAGTTTTAAAATAAGTACAACATTTTTGCCGAAAAATGCCGTTTCTGACCCATTGTGCGACGCAACGTATAATTCGCATAGGTACCGCAATGTCCGGCGTCGAGCGAGACGGTTTCGGGAACGTCGCAAAGCTGCTGCCGCCGACCTCGCGAGTACCTATACTTATGGACGTAACGAATGAACAGACGATCGATATATCTATTGGATCTGCCACGGAACTGAGAGATGTCAATATCAGTTGAAGTGAAGCAATGCAAAATCATTTGCGTTCAGCGGACAAACGCTGGTCGATCACAAACGCTGCAAGTGATCGACTTTGGTTCGAAAGAGACTTAAAGAAATTGAAACATCGAAACATTTCTTTCCTTCAAACAAAATTACCCGATGAAAATGTGACGGATATATACACCCTAAGGCGTCGGCTGAAGCTCTTAAGCTATGTCTTTATCAATCACTCCTGCCATATTCAGCAAACTTAACAAAATTAATACCGAACTATCAGCCAGACTTGGAGACTCCAATCGTTCTATGCGGCGATTTCAATTGCGATCCACAACAGAACAGTTATCTCGTTGAGTTCATGAGGAATGAATTCGGCCTCAACTACGTACAGAAATTACCGACAACATTAGGCAATACCACTATAGACTGTACATCATTCAACAGATATATTAATGTTGACATTATGCCGTATGTTGCTTATTTCACATATCACAGACCCATGTTAAATAAAATTGTTATCGAATATTAATCGTATTTAAAAGCGATTCGCTAACATAGACGTTTCACGTTAAAACCAACGGCCGTGTGCCCCGGCACAGGCCCACCCGATTTTTTTTTGCAAACGCCTTCTTACTTTTCCTATGCATTTTTATTATTTTTTAATAATTTTATCTCCAAATCAAACAAACTTTTAACTATAAAAGTATGATATTCTATTACAAAATTAAAAATCATATACTTGGTACACCACGTCGGATGAGCAACGCATAATGTGGAAATCACTTCTGTGATTGCTCAGGTCATTTAATGTATAATATTGATTGCGTATAACTTTTAAAGGAGTCTTTTTATGGAAAAAAACATTAAAACCTTTTTGGTATTAGAGCATTACTTTAGATTTACTGGTTTAATGCAAAATGTCAAAAAATATATTATGCTATATGCATGGACAAAGTAATTTGATTTCGTTCGGTTTAAATTGAAAATAAGCAAACGTTCTGATTTTGCCCTCTTTATTTTCAATTTAAACCGAGCCTAAATCATATTACTTTGCCCATGCATATAACATACATGTATTAACAATGTAACAGTTAACACTAAGGAAAGGATGAGAGAGAGAGTTATTTATTTATTTGTTGTAATTAGTAGTAATTTATATTTAAGAGAACCTAGATTAAGCCTGTAACATTTGATGTAATCAATTATAGCTTTAGTTTTTGGACTGGCACCGAAGCAGCGTGTTTCATTCAATAATATCATTTGCGACGAGGAAAACCTGTTATTAGAATAATATTTTTGACCAGAGTCAAGAGTGTGTGGTTAACGGTGACCTCTAGCAAGTCCAAGGGCAAGCAAGATGATACCTGGGCAAAGCAATGGGATCCACAAGACAGTGTAAAGATCACGTCTCGTCAAGGACATTTGAAACCCAAGGGCAAGCAAGGTGATACCTGGGCAAAGCAACGGGATCCACAAGACAGAATAAAGATTACGTGACGTAAGCACAATTTGCGACGACAAACACGACGAGGAATCAACAAATTACAGCAGCACAGCAGCAAGTAGAAACAAATGGACAACAACGTCATTGGTTGCAGTGGAGCTACAACAACATTACAAGAGTTTATAAATATATATGATAAGTATAAGCCGTTGGTAACATACAAATATACCAGCTCTTACTAATAATATACAAGTACATACATTTGCTTACATATTATGTAATATATAAATGTAGGACTAAGAAATGCAACCGTGTGGACTCGACATTTTTGACACGCGACAACACTGACTGAACGAAAAGGGGACGCGAACGGAAAAAAACCAATAACGGACGACTTGAATAGCGGACGGCGACCAGTAAAGTATTAGCTACTTAGAGTTATATTGTGAAGCGAGCCAGTTAACCATTTAAGAACAGAAATTGAACACTTGTAAAGTTATAGTGAATAAAGTGAAATTAAATAAAGAAAAGTCTATTTGTGAAGCGAGATTGATACGATTTATTTGTGTGCATCAGTTTATAATTATATATCGGTCGGTTGGCCGTCTGCTATACTCGTCACCGGAGGCTCAACGCAGGCCTTTCTACAAATCGGAGGCCCAACGTGAGCAATCCTACAAATTGGGGGCTCAACCGACAGTTTGAGGGCATATTCCCGCATTTGGTTATTGTTTTGGCTCGGCTCAGCTCAACTTATTTGGCTGTATTGTGCACTGCAGAACAACTCGAAGGCAGCAGCATTTGGCATTAGATCGAGACTCGGTAGAGCAGCGAGTCAAACGTAAGCGTTGGAAGCAGTTATAAATACAGGTGAAGTACAGTTCTAGTGCAAGAGTACAGTTCTAGAAGCATATCACGTTACGGTACATATACATACAACAATCAAGTCGGAGTTGATTTGCGTCGGCAAACAAACAAACAGCGAAACGGTTTGCGCCGCAATAGCGCACCAGAAGCAGCGAAGAGTCAAGAATTTCCTAGAAGCATAGCAAGCAGCGAGTTGGTTTACGTCGGCAAACAAGCATTCAGCGAACAAGCTTACAAACAGCGAACGTCAGCAACAAGTCGGCAACAAACAGGTTGCGGTTGGCTCGTGGTACCGAACGAGCAGTGTGGAAACGGTTGCGCCGTAACAGCGCAGCAGAAGCGACAACGCATAAGTTGCAGTTGGCTCGTGTTTTCAAACGAGCAGTGTGTGGAAACGAAAAGTGTATTGGCAACGGCAGCGTACATCGAGGATTACAGGTTACGTTCATATTATTAAGTATTTTAAATTACTTATAATTGATTTCTATATTATAAATTTAAATTAATTTTATTAAATTAACATTGTAACATAAAATCATATATACTTATATTGTTATATTGCATATTGTAAAGGAGTACTCAAAATGGAGGCTCAGACCATATTAAACATGACAGTGGCAATGTTAAAAGAAAGCAGGGCTACCGACAAATGGACGCAAGAAGGAATTACGAGACAGACTTCTGACACACTACGGTCTTCTAAACGATGACGATGAAAGCGAGAGTGAGGTCGAATCAGTGGAGCCGCTTTGTGAAAGTGTGTTGGGTAAAGGTCCGGTACCACCCACGGTTCCTCATTTTACATTTAGAGAAATTGAAGAAAGTTTAGCGTCATTTAACGGTACAGACGGGCAGGAAGTAAATCAATGGGCAGAATCTTTTGAAGAAAACGCACATATAGTAGGCTGGTCAGAAATTCATAAATTTATTTACGCAAAACAGCTTCTCAGAGGAGCAGCTAGGGCATTCATTCGAAGCCAAACCGGTATCCGTGATTGGATATCTTTAAAACAAGCTTTAATTGACGAATTCGAAATTTCATTTTCATCAGCTGAGGCACATAGGCTTTTAAGAAACCGTCAAAAGAGACAAAACGAAACATTCATTGAATTTTTATATGCTTTAATGGAAATAGGGAAACGGGTAAAACTGGAGGAAGCCAGCGTAATAGAATATTTTATACTAGGGATTCCCGATTTAAAATTGAACAAGACGGTTTTATACCAAGCAAGGAGTATAAGGGAATTAAAAGAGCAAATAAAAATTTATGAGAAAATTAAATATAAACTAAAGGTGGAAGTTGAAAACAGAGTTAGTATCAAGGAAGATAGGAAGGAAAATACTCAACGTTCAATTCTAAACCGCGCATGTTTCAAATGTGGCGAAACTTCGCATATAGCAAAGAATTGCACAAGCCAACAATTTAGATGTTACAAGTGCAACAAAGTCGGCCATAAAACGCAACGAATGTCCGACAGTTCAAACGAAAGGTGAAAGAGACAACTTAAATACAATTACCGAAGTAGGGTTCAAACCTTCAAAGCCAGATTTTGGTCTAAAGTTTAAAATGGTAAAGGTAGGGAATTTAATTTTTCCTTCGTTAGTTGATACAGGTAGTCGTTTGTGTTTGATAAGGGTAGATACAGTCGAAAAACTTAATCTTAAAGTTAAGCCAAACAAAGATAAAAGAGTGTTGGGCGGAATCGGTAATTCAGAAGTGGTCACGTTAGGTAGTTTCGAAACCAGAGCTAAAGTAGATGAAATTGAGATAAATATCATTTTTCATATTGTAAACAATAGGGATCTTCAATATCCGGCATTGATAGGACGTTCAATTTTGGGTCAAGTCGATTTAATTGTTAGCGAGGAGAGCGATAGGTTTCTAAGGAAGGATAAACCAGATATTTGTCAGGAGGACAACAAAAAACATAATGGTAAAATTGCAGAAGAAGCAGAAATAGGAGCTTTTAGTATGATTTGTATAGATGAACAGGAGCCGGAATCAACGTATGATTTGTCACATCTCGATAAGGGAAAAATGTTAGAAGTGGAAAAGCTGATTGCTCAATATGAACCAAAAAGAATCAAATTTTCCCCGGTAGAAATGAAAATTGTTCTAAAGGACGACGTACCGGTGTATCAGCCACCTAGGCGTGTATCATTTCAAGACCAAATAATCGTAGATGCTTAAGTAAAGCAATGGCTAGATGAGGGTATTATTACTTCAAGCGTATCCGATTACGCGTCGCCGATTGTGCTTGTGTCTAAAAAGGTAAATCAAACGGTTATGTTGCGATTATCGCAAATTAAATGAGAAAATTCTGCGCGATAATTTTCCAATGACATTAATTGACGAGGTAGTCGAGAAGCTCCAGGGATATAAAGTTTTTTTACCACATTAGATTTGGCTAACGGATTTTTTGCATGTTTCTGTCGAAGAAAGTTCTAGAAAATATACATCGTTTGTAACAATGAAAGGCCAGTTTGAATTTAAATTTGTGCCGTTTGGTATCTGAAATTCACCAGCGGTATTCTGTAGATTTATCCATTCGATTTTTAAAGACCTAAAAGATGAGGGAAGTGTAGTCACTTATATGGATGATTTAATTATTCCATCCATAGACGAGGAAGAGGGTGGTTAATAAAACTAAAGAAAGTTCTTAAAGTAGCATCAGATGCTGGACTACAAATTAAGTGGAAAAAGTGTAATTTTTTGAAGCGTAAAGTAAATTTTTTGGGGTATGTAATCGAAGATAGCACAATTCGTCCGTCCGATGAGAAACCAGAGCGGTTAAAGCTTTCAAGCCTCCTAAAGACAAAAAAGCCATTCAACAGTTTTTAGGGTTAACATTAGTGATGAGCGATATTTCACTACGTGATTTTTTCACTGTGATTGAAAAATCGCAAATCGCAACTGCGATCACTTTTTATAAATAGCAGTTCGCTCTATGAACTGCGATTGCGATCGCAGTTCGAAACTGTGATCGCAGTTCGAACCAGTGATTGCGATCGCAGTTCGAAACTGTGATCGCAGTTCGAACCTGTGATTTTACGATAGCAGTTCGAACCTGTGAATTACGATCACAATAGCAAATAGCAGAAAAGTAACAACTTTCTTCAGGGTATTGTATATATCGTATATGTTATTTTTCGTCATAGCGGTTTGAAATTTTGAGTGTAACGATCTTATAATTTTTAATAATGGCAGGAAATGTATCAAGGAAAAGAAGTGAAGTGTGATGTTTAAAGTGGTAGATGAAATATAATCAAAATGGAATATTTTAATTTGTTTTAATAAAATTTTTAATTTTACTTATTGTTAAAACCAATTTGAAAGCTTTTGTGATGAATTTTAAAATTTAGTTTAGAGTACAAATTAAAACTCTTTTCATGGTTGCAATATTCATAAATATTTAATTTAAGTTTTTAATAACACTTATTAATAAATTATATGAATTTTAATAAAAATGGAGTTACTTTTACTGTTGTATATTTATTTATTCTTTTATTAAGAAGCTTTTATAATTATTTCGTTTAACCCAATATAATTTAATTTAAAACAAGAATTGTAATTAATTAATTTCGGAAAAAATTATAGAATAAAAAAATTACGGGTTTTTAATATTTTCCCAAAAATTAGGAAATTCCCGTTATTAATTTGGTCTTGAAAATATTATTAGCGGGTATTCAAAACATTCTGATGGATTATGGAATTCCCATCATTAGTTTTTCTTTGAAAATATTAAAAGCGGGTATTCTAAACAAACAAATGATCAACCACACTAATGGTAATCCCTTCTAAAAAATGTATGAAACCATCATACCAACATACAAATGAACTATACAATACACTCTACGGGTCAGGTAGCCGAACAACAACAACAAAAGGTCTCCGTTTTAACGTCGACTTAGTTGCGATCGCAATAGCAATATAAAATCACAGTGATTTATAAATAGCAATCACTGAAATCACAGTGATTTAAAAATCGCAATATCGCTCATCTCTAGTTAACATCCTATTTTCGGAGATTTATTCAAAACTACGCGCTAGTGGCTAAGCCATTATCAGATCTTTTGAGAAAAGATCAACATTTCAAGTGGGAGGAAGAGCAGGCGATTGCTTTCGAGCTACTTAAGTCCTCGCTATCACGATCTCCAGTTTTAGAATTATATAACCAAATGCAATTACGGAAGTTCATACAGATGCATCAAAGCACGGGTATGGGGCGGTAATGTTGCAAAAGACGGCAGAGGATGAATCATATCATCCAGTGCAATTCATGAGCCAGAAAACAAGTTCAGCAGAAGAGAACTATCATTCTTATGAACTTGAAGTACTCGCCATCGTCAACGCACTAAAGAAATGGAGAGTTTATTTATTAGGTTTGGAATTCAAAATTGTAACGGATTGCAACGCATTTGCTATGACATTAAGGAAAAAAGACGTTCCGCCACGAGTAGCTAGATGAGCAATGTTTTTGCAAGAATTTAATTATACTATAGAACATAGGTCAGGATCGAAAATGAAGCATGTCGATGCTTTAAGTAGGTTAGCGTGTATGTTAGTAGACGAATCGTTACAGCACAGATTAAAAGAGGCACAGATTAAAAGGATGAATGGGCGCGGGCATTCGGAAAATACTGGAGAACAATTCTTACGAAGACTTTTTTATCTCTCGTGACATATTGTACAAGGATCCGGCAAAGGAACTAATTGTGGTACCTAAACAAATGGAGAACGAGATCATTTTGTTAGCACATAAGCAAGGGCATTTTTCAATTAAAAAGACATGCGATTGTGTAGGAAATACTACTATATTCCAGGGCTCGAGGGAAAAGTCAGAAATATAGTAAGCACTGTGTCGAATGTTAATAACGAACACAAAGTGTGGCAAAATGGAAGGATTATTGTCGCCAATTGAGAAAGAAGATTATCCTTAGGGACATTTCACATAGATCACGTAGGTCCATTAAAACAACATCGACCGCTGTGGACTATATGAAAAGGTGGTAGCATTATTCGAGGCGAATAAGTAGTCAGGAATGGCCGGGTTGTAGGACTAAGAAATGCAACCGTGCGGACTGGACATTTTTGACACGCGACAACACTGACTGAACGAAAAGGGGACGCGAACGGAAAAAAACCAATAACGGACGGCACTTGAATAGCGGACGGCGTCCAGTAAAGTATTAACTACTTAGAGTTATATTGTAAAGCGCCAGTTAACCATTTAAGAACAGAAATTGAACACTTGTAAAGTTATAGTGAATAAAGTGAAATTAAATAAAGAAAAGTCTATTTGTGAAGCGAGATTGATACGATTTATTTGTGTGCATCAGTTTATAATTATATATCGGTCGGTTGGCCGTCTGCTATACTCGTCACCGGAGGCTCAACGCAGGCCTTTCTACAAATCGGAGGCCCAACGTGAGCAATCCTACATGTATTCGTTACTTTAGACATTGCATATATAAGCATTGAGTTAATTACATTTTAAGAATTAATACTTATTACAAATCGATATGGATACCTTGGAAATAAGCAGATTTAATTAATGGTGTTAACGTGTATAAAAAATATAGAAAATTTTGATGGCAAAGATCCTAATCAATTGCCATATTTTATAGAACAAGTCGAAAATATTATACCGTCAATAACAGAATTTGATACAAGTGACAGAAATGTTATATGTATTTGGTTATATAATAAATGTGTAGGTAGGACTAGAGAGGCTGTGCATAGACATGCAAATGAAACTACATTTATTATATTTTAAAATCAATTCTTACAGCTAATTTTGAAGAAAATAAACAAATTTGCAAATAATATCCATAACATAAATTTAACACATAGCAATAACTCGTATTCAACAGAAGAAATAAATAGCACTGCGCTTAAAACATTTAGAGACCATCTTCCGGAGCCAACCCGCACCATGATTTTTTCGAGAAATCCTATCATGATCCTATCCTAAGATGCTTTCGATATTATAATAGATGCAAGATACCAACATTATACACAGTTTGGGCCAACAAAGCAAAACTACTTTAACACAAATAGTAGAGTTAAACTCAGCAACGACCATAACAATGTAAACACTTAAATTAACCAATTCCCAAATGATTCGAACAGTAATAGATACAAACGACAATTTTATTATAACAATAGTAGAGGAAACAATAATTCAATTAGACCTACCAGTGTCGAAAATATTCATAACCTACCATATCAAAACCAACAATTTTTCAATAACCCTAAACATAACAACATAAGTAGCTCTAGATTAACAAATCAATAATTGCAACATTGTTAAAGTTCAACAACATACAGAAATTTGTAAAAACAAATATCGGCGGCAATTTCCAGAATCGATCAACATTATTGCCGATCAATAAATAATAATGAAAATAAACAATCATCCACTTCAATATATTGTCACATACTATTGCCCTTTCTACCAACAACTTATATAAGCTTAAGTTAATCTCTCACGTCATTGACCAAACTCATTCTTGTCATTGCATTTTAGTTAAAGTTCTTGAATTACAATAACAACGAATTCTCTCACTATTAGCTTATTACTTTGTATTATAGATTTGAGTTATTACAACAACAAACCAGGAGAATGTTCCATACTCTCACTTTGGATTCTAATTGTAAGTTTTGCTCATTGTAAACCTTGATTCGAACTGTTTCATCATTAATAAAATTACCTTCGAGAACAAAACATTGTTTTCCTTTATTGGCGCAGTCAACGGTGAACTACATACGCGAAAATTTTTAATTAACAATACACGAAAAGTGTAAGTTGAAAATTTTGTAAAAAGTAAAGCTTTAAATAAATTTGAAGCTATTTTCCTTCGGAAAGAAGAACGATTGTTTTTACGAAAACTGAAAAATTCATATTGCAAAGTTTAAGAAAATTAAATTAATAAATGAAAACTAATTATTAAGACTTTGTATATGAAAAATAACTTACAAACTGTAGAAGACTAAAAAAAAAAAATGGTGAAAAGAATTACCTAAAAGAAGTATAAACCTATTGTAAAAGGTCACCTTCAAAACATTTCAAAGACATCTTGCGGACATATAAAGGTCACCTTCAAAAATTATAAAAAGAGAAGAAAAATCATCACACCAGCTCATGTACAGTATTTGCATTCTTGAAACAAACTTTGACAACAACAACGTAACGTTGCACTTGCATATGTCAAGGAGAGTACATTTTCCACGTAAAAGGGTGATTTGTTTTAAGAGCTTTGATAACTTTTAAAAAAAGAAAAAAACGCATAAAATTTGCAAAATCTCATAGGTTCTTTATTTTTGAAAAAGGTTAGATTGGTTCATGACATTTACTTTTTGAAGATAATTTCACTTTAAATTTTGACCGCGGCTGCGGTCCTTAGGTGGTCACATTCGGAAAGTCCAATTTTGGGCCAACTTTTTCGAGCATTTCGGCCGGAATAGCCCGAATTTCTTCGGAAAATGTTTGTCTTTCCCAAAGCTGGACATAGTTGCTGGCCTTATTTCTGTAGACTTTAGGACTTGACGTCAGCCCCACACAAAAATAGTCCTAAAGGCGTTAAATCGCATGATCTTGGTGGCCAACTTACGGTCCATTTCCTTTGAGATGGAATTGGTTGTCTCCGGAACGTTTTCCCTCAAAATGGCCATAGAATCGCGAGCTGTGTGTGCATTGTAGCGCCATCTTGTTGAAACCCACATGTCAACCAAGTTCAGTTCTTCCATTTTTGGCAACAAAAAGTTTGTTAGCATCGAACGATAGCGATCTCCATTCATCGCCATTCCCGTAACGTTTGCGTCCAACAGCATACTTTGAAAAAATACGGTCCAATGATATCCACAGCGTACAAACCACACCAAAACCAGTGCATTTTTCGGGAATGCAATGGGCAGTTCTTGCAACGGCTTCTGGTTGCTCTTCACCCCAAATGCGGCAATTTTGCTTATTTACGTATGCCATTCAACCAGAAATGAGCCTCATCGCTGAACAAAACACGCGCGCGAACCACACATTTCGAACCGAAACACTAGGATTTTGGTAATATAAATTCAATGATTTGCAAGCGTTTGCTCGTTAGTAAGTCTATTCATGATGAAAATGTCAAAGCATACTGAGCAATCTTTCTCTTTGACACTATGTCTGAAAATCCCACGTTATTCTGTCAAATGACTAATGCATGAAAAAATCCTAAACCTCAAAAAAATCAACCGTTATAAAAGCTAATCATCAATCTCCAAACGACATCTGGTTTAGGTATTGCTGTCCCTTAAATTAAGAGTGTTGTTAACATAATTGTGTCCACAACAAACAACAATAACATAGTATAAAGTTGCAAATTCATATACGAAGGAAGACTGCAATTAGCAAAACGGAAGCGAGAAAAACAACAAGCGGTAAAGTTTCAAGCTACATAAATTAGTAAGAAAAGGAAGCCAGT
>NC_064303.1:30073290-30221320 GCF_023373825.1 Bactrocera dorsalis | reverse complement strand
TCACACTTATCCATTGCTTTGGTACTTTTCACTTTTACCATAAATGCGAAGCCCTGTGATGTTGCGGTGCTTGCTTGTGGTGTGGTGCTGGCTTGTCTATTTTCTTTGTTTTTATCATTTATTATTCTTTTATAATGAAAACAATCTTTTTCAATGTGACCTTCTTTGCCACAGTGATGACATTTAACCCTACTTTTAATATTTCCCTTAAACGGTTTCTTTTGTTTATATCCCTGCCTTTTAAATGAATTATTTTTATAAGTGTTTGTTTTGTTTTTAACTACCGCATTCATAATTTTCGTGCTTGTGTCGTTTCTATCATTTTTTATTTTAATCTCCTGGTCTAGCAATCTATTTTTTACAAAAGCTAAAGTTAGATTATTTTCGGATAATGTCTCTATTGCTGTGATGACGCCATCGTAAGATGAAGGCAATGTAATCAGCAAATGAGAGATCTTATCCATCTCTTCAATTTTTGCTCCTGCTGCTAGCAACTCACTAATCAATTCGTCGAAAATGTTAAAATGGGACAGTAGCGACTTCTCACTCGATAGCTTGTGAGAAAGCAAACGTTTTTTAACTGCCAACTGCGACGCCAGACTCTTTCGTTCATATATAGCATCTAAATTTCTTTGAATTTCACACGCCGTTATGTCGCTTGTGGCGAAATTAAGAAAAGCATAATTTAAATTCTATTAGCGTACTTTTTGCACAACGCTCGGCTTTCTTCCATTCCTCGTCTGCCTCATGAGGTGCACTATTATCAATCACTTTAAGAATATCCATTTCAGCCAATAGAGCCCTAATCCTAAACTTCCATATCGCGTATTTCTCGCCATCGAACGGTTTAATGTTTCGCTTTGCCTTGTCCATTGTATTTCATACACACACACAGCCCACACTAATGTAGTACACGACCCGCTTTTTGAAAAATGAATTTCACCAGAAATTGAAATAAAAATTAAATTAAATTTAATTTTCTTAATTATTGTTTCTTAGGCGTGGACTGGGCCCATAACCTGTTGTTATTTAACCTTTACAAAATATAATTTAAACGCAAGCTTTACTTCTTCTTTTAGTTATTTATTATTTCTTATTTTATATCGCAGCAGCACCAGCACCACAACTTCATTCATTTAAGTATTGCTTGAATAAGTGTTGGTCAATCTTGTTTTGAAGACAGGAATAGGGGTATTCCAACAGGATATGTCACTCTTCCCATCTTAAAATAATGCAATGTCCTCGTTGCAATTTTTCTTTGTTTACAATTTAAAGTTTTTAAATAGAATTCTTACAATATATTAAGATATTTTTAGCACATAAAAATGATTAAGTAATAATGAATAAGTAAAAAGGAATGATGAAATTGATAAGATACAATTTTCAATTCTTAGATTTAGTTTTAGTTGGTTTTCTTTTTTTTTTAAATTGTATTTTCTTACATTTTGACTTTTAAATTTTACAATATGATGTTCGCCATCTTCTTCAGTCTCAATAAGACTAACTTTTTTGTATGGATTACTAAGTTTATCTAATCTCTTCCTCGAAACTTCTGCGTTTACAAAGTTTGTGTCAATATCTTTTTCTTAACGGTTTTTATTTGCATTATTTATTCTTTAATAATTTGAGGATAATGTTTTAGCGACTCTTTGTTAAAAAATATTATATATGGAACTTCATTGGTAGTAGAGTGAACAATTATATGGTTATAAGTTATAAGTTTGTTCAATTTCTAAATATTTTAGCTATTTATCACCTGAAGTATTGGTTATTCTAAGTTTTTCATTTAAAGTTTTATGTAGTCTTTCAGTGTCACCTATACCAGTTTTTACCAGTGGTTTACTTCTACTTTTTATGTTTAATGAATTACACCATTTGTCTAATGTTTTATATTATTTAAACCTTGGTCTTGGTCGACTTTTAGAGTTTTTGGAGGACCCATACAATTAAAAATTTTTAGGCAATGCTTTTTTGGATTCCAGCCAGTTCAATGCTTTGACTTTTTCTCTCATAGCAAACTTGAGAGTATAAATCGATACATGTTAAATAATATTCATTATTCCATTTCCAAAAATCTGTAACATATTTTTCTCTTATTTTGTAAATTGGCGGTGTAATTTTGAACGGCATTTTGTTAGAAATATGATTACACAGTTCACATTCATTTATTATTTTGGTGATTTCCTTAAGATAATTGGGGTAATAATACTGTAATTTAAAACATTTTGCAACCTTCTCTATACCTTGATGAAGTCCACTTAAATGGATTTCAAGTACTTTACTTTTAAAATTTGCAAAATCTGTGATGTTTTCTAATTCTTTTGTACACAGATAAATCTTGTTGCGACTTGTTGTTATTAGTGTCTTATAAACGTTTTGAAATTGTATAAAATCAGTATCATTGGGCATAAAGATTGTTTGTATTATTTTTTAGTAAATGGGTTTTAATTATATCTTTAATATAATCTGTAGTTAATTCTTTTCATGTAATTACAATTAGGTTATTAAAAAAACGTTTGTTATTGTGGTTAAGTCTTTATACCATCTCTTATTAATTTAATTTGATTTTTGAATACATTTAATGGTCGCTCTGTTATCTTAATAAAACTTTCGGAATCTTCATCGGCAGAAT
The DNA here is from genome assembly GCF_023373825.1 of Bactrocera dorsalis. Classification (NCBI taxonomy): domain Eukaryota; kingdom Metazoa; phylum Arthropoda; class Insecta; order Diptera; family Tephritidae; genus Bactrocera; species Bactrocera dorsalis. The sequence continues at coordinate 30,218,688 of NC_064303.1, read as the reverse complement.
GAACAGTGTCTACGTTAGATTCAGATTCTTCATTAAAAAAACATTCCGTAATTTTGATACGAGAAAGAACACGACTACACGATTTTCTTTACCTGATATGTATTTTACGTCAAAGTCATACTTATTAAGCCGAATCTTCCATCTTTGTAACTTGGAGTTTGGTTCCCTTAAGTTGCGGAGCCATTGCAATGGTCTATGATCACTATTTATTAAAAATTTCCTGCCGTATAAATATGGTCTAAAATATTTGGTAGCCCAAACCATGGCTAAAAGTTCTTTCTCAGTAGTTGAGTAGTACTGCTCATGTTCAGTGAGTGTGCGACTAGCAAAACAAATTGGATGTCCCTGTTGACTTAACACTGCCCTAATGCCACATTTGACGCATCAGTCGTTAAGGTAAGTATTTTCTTATAATTTGGATATGCCAGAATTGGACCATTAGTAATTAAAATTTTTATGGTGTTTATAGCTTCCATGAATTTTTCATCTGAGCTATTTATTTTATTGTCTTTTTTAAGACAGTTAGTCAAAGGTTTAGTTATTTCAGAAAAGTTTTGAATAACTACGATAAAATCCCGCCAAACCAAGAAATTGTTTTATTTCTTTCTCCGTTTTAGGAACGGGATAATTTAAAATTGCTTTGATTTTATTAGGGTTAGGCTTAATACTTCTGGTAGCTTAACATTATTTTTAAATTTAATATTGCTTATTTTTAGAATTAGTGTTGAAACCGCCGTGTGTTCTCCGAATTCATCTATAAGTAACTGCCTCAGCGTCCATCCAATCTGGTGGCTGCTCTCGCCTAACCACGTCCAATGCAGCGCTTCTGAGTACTTTTATGACACAATGTAGATAGAATACCTTCGTCTCTTCCGATATAACAGGAGACTGTGCATGATCGCGTCGACCCCTTGAATGAAGAGTGCTAAGTAATTTTGATCACCATCAAATGGTTGAATAAGTTTGATGTTTTGGATCGCCATTTCTCTGGTTTCTCGCTCCATTTTGTTGTTTGCCTCTTTAATTTTAATGGATTTCAAAATCTGGCTTAGTTCGTCCACTTCTTCTTCCATAAATTGTCTGTTTTGTTTTTATTCACCTTCGTTTTTAAGGTTGCCTTTGGACTTTTGCTTTTGTTTCGCCAAATAGGTAATCGCACTTATTTTTTTTTTTTTTTATATATATTTTTTTATTTTATTTTATTTTTTTTCTTTATTTTTTTATTTTTATTATTTTTTTTTTATACTGTTTTATTTTTATTTTAACGTATTGTAATATTTTTGTTCCACCATAACTTAGTTCGTTTTGTTTGTTACGATATTTTTTTTCACTTTTCACGTTTCTCGTTTACGTTGGCTATACACTCTGATAGTTTTCTTCACTGTTCACGTTTCTCGTTTACGTTGGCTATACACTCTGATAGTTTTCTTCACTTTTAACGTTTCTCGTTTAGGTTGGCTATACACTCTGATAGTTTTCTTCACTGCTCACTGTGCAAGTTTTTATTTTAATGTTGAAAGCGAAACAGACAACATGTGTAAATATTGCGCGATAATATTAATCGCTATAGCGATAAAAAAAACGAGAAAAAAGGAAAAGAAGTGTGTGGAGTAAACAATGTTTTTTAAAAAGAGACAAGTTAGGGCAGCAGAAAATATTGAAAGAATTAGAATTTTCAGCGGAAAGTGATTTTAAAAATTATGTGAGAATGAGCAAAGAAACTTTTGATGAATTGTTGGCAAAAGTGGCACCACTAATAAAAAAATGATACAATTATGAGAAAAGCGATTCCAGTGCATCATCGTTTGGCCTTGACGTTGCGGTTTCTGGCAAGTGGCAACAGTTTTGAGGACTAAAAATTTCTAACAGCCATTGCACCGCAAACTATAGGTGGAATAGTGTTCGAAACTTGTGAAGCCATAATTGAAGTCCTGAAAACCAACATTGCGGTGATTAATCAGAAGACTTCACGTGTTGACACCTAAATATAATTATCGTTTGTCATTTTTGCAGTTGCCATCAAGTGAAGAAGATTGGAAAAAGGAAGCTAATGCGTTTTACCAACGATAGAATTTTCCTAACTGTACCGGGGCGATGGATGGCAAACATGTTGCTATTACAAAACCCCCTGGAACTGGATCTTTCTACTTCAATTATAAAAAATTATTTTCAATAGTTTTAATGGCTGTTGTAAATGCAAATTACGAGTTTTTAATGGTAGATGTTGGCAAAAACGGACGCGCTTCAGATGCGGGAATTTTTAGTGATTCACTTTTTTTTATGAGTTTGAAGAACAACGAGCTCTAAAGAGTGCCCTCCAGGTTGCGATACTGCATTACCCTATGTTTTTGTCGCAGATGACGTGTTCCCTTTAACTGAAAATATAATGAACTTCTTCGATGATAAAAGATGAAATAATATTCAATTACCGACTGTCACGTGCGCGGGGCGTAGTTGAAAATACATTTGGAATTCTTTCATCAAGATTCAGAATTTTGTTAAAAACTATTAATTTGTCACCCGAAAAAACAACAATCATAGTCCTCACTTGTTGCCACTTACATAATTTTTTAAGAAAAAAAATGACCAAGTATACGCCAACAGTAATCTTGCAGATACAACAGAAACAGAAGTCCTAGCACCAGTAAATCGTACTGTTATAAGAAATCATGCAACTAATGCAAAAGATATAAGAAGCCAATTTTGTAAATACTTTAATTCTGCAAGATCTGTTTCATGGCAAAACAGTATATATGAAAAACTCACAAACAAAAATGTCAATGATTCAACCAATTAAAAATAGTTTTTAACCAAACGCCAGAATTATATAATATAAACGACTGGATTTACAAAAAACAAATAATTCTTTTTTTATTTATTTTGCTCTAGTATTTGGTAATAACAAAACATAAAAAATTCACTTTAATTTCAGTAGTATAAAAAAAAAATGTGTTGAAAATTCGCGTAGAATCCCTGTATTGATTCCTGTGAATTATATGTTGTTGGGTCATATGGAGCATTTATAAGCTCTACTGGCGATGGAGTGGATACGTAAGAAATTGCTGTTGTTGGTCTGAATTGAAATATGTTGGATAATTCCTGTATGTGCGAATTATTCAAATTTCCAACACATCCTTGAAACAAAACATCCGATATTACTTTACGCGCCAATATTTTTTGTTGAGGCTCCATCTCTTTTAATTGCGCCCCCCAAGATTTGGCAACCACATCATCTGGGTCATTGTTGTTTTGTTGGTTACTGTTATTTTGTGAATTCAGGTGTTCGCACGCTATTGTAATTAAATTATCTTCCTCGGTAATTTTACGTTTTTTTAGTCTATGTTGTGTTGTTGATGTTTTTGGTGAAGTCTATAATTTAAAAAAATAAGTTTTACATATTTATGTGAATATTCATGTATATGTATATAGATTATAAAAACTACTTATTTTTACCTCTTCTAAACTATCATATTCCATTGAACATGTGCTAGGTGCGCTTTCCTCTTGATCCTCGAGAGAATTTAGAATATTATAGAACCATAATGTTGGCTCATAAATTTCCTCAAATCCAGCTCCAGACTTTTCGCTTCTTTGTACTTTCTTGAATTCTTTTCTGTATGTTGTCCTATATGTATTAATTTTTTTAACCACCATATCTCTGTTTGCGTCGGGATATTTTTCTTTTGCTAATTTTTCGTATGCTTCAGCTTTCATTATTCTGTTGCTATATTCTTTGCGTTTTATTCGCCATAATGAAGGTGATTCTTTATAAAGTTCAAGAAACTCGGTCCAAAACTTTTTGTCATCACTCATAATTAAAATAAATGCGTTGTTTCCTTTTTTGGTTTGATGTTAACTTCACAAAAACTGAAACAAAACTGAGCTAATTTCGCCATATACTACGCAAATTCACTGCGCAGTATTCAGACTTGTGTAAAAATATCAAAATCGTTTTGATATTGCTCAGTTCACTGCACAAGTAGCACAAACACCCCCATACACTACACAAACGCACTGTGCAGTGCTATACTTGTGTGGTCTATGGCCAGCATTACGTTCTTTCATTACCATTAGAAATTTTTTTTTGTCATAAATTTATATTCTTTCCATAAGCTACCAGTTGTTTACCTGTTTAATTTTTTTTTTCCTCTTTTTGACTTTTGATAATATACAAAAATGTTTTTAATATTAGCAAATTGTCCCTGCACGATTGTACGAATTTAAAATAAAAGGTACAGCAGCCCGACACGTGTTTTAAAGTACCTGTGTGGGTTTTTATTTCGCTTATTTGAGACGAATAGGCTCTTTTGCGCAGATCCTACCAGTAATATTTTTTTTTTATTTCTTTGAATATCAAATATCAATTTTATTAGAAAACTTGAGTAATGCGATCAATTGAACTTTTCGAGTCGAGTAACGAAATCAAAGTGGCGTGACAAAAACGATTTAGCAAATGGTGCCCCTTAATGTGCGGGACCGCTTTCAATGGCGAAAATGCTGAATTGAAGCACGTTGGCAATGTTGCATTCGATGCTTTTGCTGACAAAAGTCTCCAATGCAACATTAGGATATGTCACTTCTATGTTAATATTATTTTATCTTCACATTTACTTACGTTTTTATTCATATCCAAAATGGCTTGACGATAGGTCGTCCAATCTAACTACATGCGTCTAAATTAATTCCCGTAACGAGGGAATTTTTAAAAAAATATATTTTATATCCGCGAACGCGCGGATGAAATGAGAACACGTCTGGTTCTTGTGGATTGCCAAATATGTCTTAAGCAAATCTTTATTTCTAAAATACTAATATTTATACAATTTGGTTTTATTTACTTAAAGTTAAAGCTGAAGTGTAAGCATCAGCTTGATTGAATCCAGAACAAAGAGTTAAATTACAATTTTAGCTGTGACAGCAAATTCCAACGGAACGTTAAGTGGTTTCTTTACGATTGTTATTGTTATGCCTTCTTGTGAGGGCGAGCGATATGGATTTTGGTTACAGAACGGAAAAAGCCTATCGAATTCTTAAATAATCGAAAACGTTAATTATATTTCTAACTTATGAGGCAGTGTAATTGCAAAATGCTAAGATTCAATTTTCTTTACAGCTATGGTAAGGTTGCTGTGCGGAGGCTGTCATTAACTCCCCTCTTCCTAAAATGAATCGTACCCGATTCACTATTATTTAAGTTAATTTATATATTTGGTCCAAAAAAGCATTATAAGTGATTTCTTGAAATTGCGCATTTTCGATTGGCTTGGGAGATTTTTTTTAATTTTAGTATTAAGTAAGTTATGAAAATTATTCCCAAGATTAAAATTATATACCAAAAATATGAATGTACTATTATGTTCTTGTTCCGTTCTGCTAAAATATTTATATTATCTAATTTTAACAGTTTATTGGTTGTTTCAAAATATTCTAATATTTCAAAATTATTAATGTGGTTATTTATTAACCTTTAACTTAAGAGGTCTAATTTCGAAACGTAGTTTTAGAGGTAGTAGTAAATTTTACACCATTTTGATTGTTAAAATTTATTAGAGATGTTTTTATTATAATACTTACAAATTTCATCAAACTGATTTAAATTAATTCTAATTACAGTATTTGGAAAGAAAATTTTAAACTCTTTGTATTTTTTTGAAAAATGTGTCGTTTATTTTAGAAGCCTTTTTTACAAGCAAAAAATAGAGGTACTCCGTAACTTGTACATATGAAAAAAAATAAAAACTTAACAGCAAATTAAATGGCATTTTTTCACAGCCTAATACGTATAAATTAATATAAAAAAGGAACATTCTTATGACTGTCATAGTTTAGAAAATAACAGTCAATATTTGGTTAACTTAAATATTACTCATCATATTCAGTATTCGTACAATTAATACACAAGCGTTTGCTACAAGCCATACACATGGGTTTTTTGTATGTATGTGTTGTTTTTCTTTTTAATTTATTAGGACATATGTAACATAATTTGCTTGACTGTGAAGTAACCGCTTTCTCCACAACAGGCTCTGGAAGAGAATCAGAACCCAATATCGAGTGGATAATATCACGTAAAGAACGAGATATTCTCTTGTTGTGTTCTCTTCTTTGTAAGTGTGGCACAACTAGATTTCTAGCAATAGTTTTTAAGAAGTTAGCTCTTGAAATCTCACTGTAGTTACGCGAAGATTGATACAAAATGTATGCATTAACTGCACTTATATCAATTAATCTGTAAAATACTGCTAAAGGCCAACGTCGTGTTCGGCGACTGCATGAGTAAATAGAACATTTTTTGTCGACCTCATCCACTCCTCCTTTTGTATTATTATAATCGGCAATAATTTCTGGCTTACCGGTAATTGGGGCCATCCATAAATTACGGCGCACAAATTTAAGGACTTTTTAACCCCTCCCCCGTCCTTGTCACAAGTCACAAGTTGTCACATTTTGAACTAGTCCCCCCCCTTTCGTGACGTCACACATTTTTAAATTTTATGGATTTATCAAAAAATAAAAAAATAAACCAGGTTATTCTATTTATTCTTATATTTATTGAATAATCTTTAATAAAATCAACATTTAGTTAAATATTAAAGTACAGACACAACGAATGACTAGTCAAAAAATAACAGGTATTTACTTAATTATGCTAATTAAAAATACAAAACTTAATCATCTTGTGTTCATGGACTTTTGACCCACTCCTTTATATCATTTATTACTGCTAAATCAGGCACTTCATTTTCGTTCTGAATTTGGATGTCAGGAGCATCTTTCGTATCAACATCGTCTTCTTCCATCCATAAAGCATCGTCATCATTCATTAAACAGAAAATCTCTCGGGCACGTCTAGCCGCAATTCTTTGAGGACGAATTTTCGCGATAGGTAACAGCTCTTGTTTTTTATGTGATTGTTTGTGTTGATTGGTGGCTTTATATGAAGAAAAATATAGGCCACATATGCTACACGATCTTTTAAATAAGTATGACTCGACACTAGGGCAATAACTATCATATGGAACTTGTTTCAGATGGGATGATGCTTGGAGATTTAATAATATCTGTAGTAATAATGGAGCAAACTTAGCGTCGTTGTCATCACTCCCTGTAACTCCATAACCTTCTGATGTCTGCTTAATTAACACAGGTGGTGGTAAAAATCCTTCTTTTAATAATTTCCAAAGACTACAACGTCTTACACCGTCTTATAGTTTCACATTTAACTATTTGAAAAAAATATTGTGACTCACGTACATGACTAGCATACCAAGTAGCATTATTTTTCAACATCATAGCCTGTTCAATATCCAGTCCAGTAACAGTTGGTGCAACACATTCAGCAACGACTGGAAAATTATCAATGACTAACTTGCTCCAAATGTCAGCCAACACATTTCCCCCACTTTCGAAGTTTCGTTTTTCTAGATCTAAGTCAGCAGTTCGATTATATGAATCAAGATGTGACCCAAAATCATCATGATTTAATAGTACACCAGTAAGTTTGCGACTGAGAGGTGCCATGCGTCGTGGGGCATTTGTAGCTATATAAATTGCATCTAAAAGAAAATCTTTGAAATGTTGTAAAGCTGAAACTATAACGCGGGAGACAATTTTGTAAGTTTAATTAAAATTATAATATAAAATAAAGTGCGATTCGCAGAAGAGCCCCAATGTTAATACCAAAGCTTCGTTACAACTTCAGTATTAAAAAACGAAGATTGTGTTTATAAATTTTTAATATTTTTTGTTTACCTAATTTCACGTTTGTACATCACAAATTTTGAAATGTGATGTCACAAAGCTTTTGACCCCCCCCTGCCCCTTGTCACACAATGTCACTTCTGAATGATACCCTGCCCCCCCTTCAAGGTGTGACGTAATTTATGGATGGCCCCTTGGATCATTTGCAGTATGATGATGCATCGAAGATATTAAAATAACTGGGCACATAAGATAGAAATGTCATATCTTTTGTAAATCCATAAATAGAACTTTCAACAAGACGGTTTTTGTTTGGTAAAAATTCGAACGGAATTTCCCTTTTATTCCGTCTCAGAGTACCCAAATAAGTAAGTCCTCGTTCCTTTAGTATCTGTACTAATTGAATTGATGAAAACCAATTATCCGCGGTAATGTTTCTGTTAGTTCCTTCTATATTCTTAGATAATCTTACAACCGCTTGAGTTGGCACTGCAAGCTTTTTTTCGGCATTTGAAAGATTAACACCGTCTGAATTCTTTCCATAATAAATATAGGCGTTTGAAAGATAATGCGTACGTGCGTCTGTTAAAGCCATTATTTTTAAACCATATTTTGCCGGTTTCTGTGGCATACACACTTTAAATTTACATCTGCCACGAAATGGAACTAACATTTCGTCTATACAGGCATGAGTGCCTATGGAATAATTCGTTTTGCAATTCTCAATTATCTTATTAAAAAGTTCTGAAATTGCTGCTGTTGGATCATTAGACAGCCTTTCTTTCCTATCTAATGAATTGTCAAACCGTAAGCACGAAAGTATATTGAGAAATCGAGGCTTGGACATGGTAGCCCTAAATATATCTCTGCCTGTTCCATCAGTAGCAAATATAAGATCTGTGGATTCTCGATTAGATTTAAAAACAGATAAATACAGTAGTAGGTCTAAAAACGCTCGCAATTCTATTCTATCCAAAGATTTCGCTTCAACGTTATTTTTAAGCTGAAATATTTCTGTTTATTTCTTGTTGGTGTGTTCAATGATTATATTCTCAATGCTGTCATCACCAATATTGACACAACATGCTTTCGCGCTCACCTTGAGTACGTGTACAACCTATTAAAATTGGCAATCTCACAATATTATGTAATGGAGTTCTACCAAATCTTTGTGGTGGTTGCGCCGACCACTTAAAACGATTTTTTCCGTAGTAATAAACTCTTTTAGAACTATTATTATTTATTATTTCAACCTCATCCACTTCAATGCTTTCTAAATCTTCCACTTCTTCTCTAAGTACTGTTGGGTTTATTTCCTCTTCATTATCTCTTTCTGTTATTTCGGAGTTACTGTCACTGCAAGTCTCAATGCAAAAATTTGGATCGATGTCTTCGTCATCGAATTCACTTACATTATCATAAATTTCGTCATCGTAAAAGTCATCATCTCCCAAAATTGTGGTAATCTCCTCTGTGTTTATTTTTTTTGAATGTGCCATTTTTCACTATATAATTGAAAATTTATATTGCAATTTACTTAACATTTAAGGGCTATTTTATGAAAAGTTGTTTGCTAACATTTTTCATAAAAAAGCTACACTAACGTTGATGTGTAGTGGTTTTTTTTCTATGAGATACTTACGGTAACTAAGATGTGGTAGTAAAATATTTTCTATCCAAAAATTTCACTAATGACGACGTGTGGTAAATTTTACACCTATACTTTAATTTTTCCGTGTTACTCTTCGTTGCCACGAGCGAAACAATACTGACAATAAGAGTGGAACAAAATATTAGAGTACTGAGAGTATAAAGTTATGAGAAAATCAAAACACAAGGTGTAAAATTTACTACCACGTCTTAAGTTAATAAAATAATTCCAAATTTTTACTTCAATGTTTTCATTAGATTGACTATTTATTACAGTATAATTTTCATATGTTATTAAATATGTTCCATTTAATGTTTGATTATCTGCAATATTTTTTCCTGAAACTAATATCACTCCTGATTTAATTTCTTCAATTTGTAAGTTTTTTTTCTTTTAATTTATTACATTTTCCTTGTTTTTTATTTAAAATTTCTGGCAAACATGTGCTTTTCTTATTTAGTTTACAATAGGTTTGTGAAATTTCTGTTTTACAATTCTGAATATTAAAAAAATTATTATTACAGTATATTATGTTCTGGTCTGTTAATTCTGTCAAAATTAAAATGATCATTTTGGAAACCTATAATAATTATGATTTTATATTTTCTTTAACTTGTTGTTTTTTTTTATAACTAGGTTTCATCTTATTTCTTTATCCTATTATTTTTTCATTATTTCTCCAGGGTGAAATGGGAAGCTTGTACGAGTATCATTGCCTGAATACATTCGAGAAATTGTTTCTTTTATTTTTGTTTAAGTTCAGTTAATTTTTCATCCTGATTTTCAGTATTTAACATTTCGGAATTCTTTTCCGACTAATAATCATTATCGTTATTAATTTCTGAGCTTTTTTAACCCAGTATCAAATAGTTATCATTTATGTTGCCGGCAAATTCATCGGCTGGCGTTGTAGAACATCTCCGTTCCACAATATTTTCTTTATAATTATTTTTTTTTCATTATGCTGGTATAAATCGTCAGCTGGCGTTTTTGGATCTTTTTGTCCCAAAATAAATTTTTTTAATATAATATTGCCGGTAAAATCTTCGGCTGGCGGTGTAGAACTTGTTTGTTCCACAATTTTAATATTTTTTTCATTTTTAATATTATCGATACTTTTCTCGGCTAGTTTTTTGGAAGCTTCATGTTCCTTGGTTTTGTTTTCATACTTCTGTTTTCATTTTTCTTGTTATTCTTTATCCTATAATTAATTTTCCCATTGGACACATCGATAAGTGCCTCAATCTTTTTAAGGAAATTGTATCCCAAGAGGAGATCCGATTCTAATCCCTCAATTTCATAGACGATTTCTTCGACTCCGAATAAGGTAATTAGGTAAGGTGTTAATAAATAAGGGCTTAGTGGGTATCCGGAGTCACCTGCAAATGTATTATTGTTTTCAATATTCATATATCAAGATTAAACTTGCGCAGTAGTCAAATATTGCGAATACCTAAATAAATAGAGTTCTGATCTCCGTTTTGATGCGCTGCCTCTAAACATGCCTTTAGAGAACTATTGTTCCATACGAACGAATCGTGTGTAGAACCAGCATATCTAGCATCCACAAAACGGATATTCATATCATGATCACAAGCCTGTAATAAAAATGCAATAAAATTTTTATACCAATTTTGCTGTATTAAATTCATAAAAACTCACAATCATTGCATTTATGCTAAAAAATCCTTTTCTGTTTAGATAGAGGTGTTTGTTTGTGGTAGGAGCATAAATCGCAATATGGGTTCCATCGATGCAGCCTATTACATTTGGTATTCCCGATCTTGAATAAAATTTGCTCCTTGCCTGCTGCTTTTCTTCTTCACTCATATCTACGCTTATATGGGTACGACAAATTTCATTTTCCAAAATGGATATGATCTCTTTTAAAGTAAGGGAAACTGTTGGCTGAGCAAGTCCCAACTGAAATTCATTCCCTATAGCTTTTTGGTAACTGCCATGTGCAAAAAATCTGAGCGCGGCACACAATTTTAACATCGGCGTTATGGAAGACGACATCCGACAATGAAATTTGTCTTTGATTTTATCCAGCACATACATAAATGCGTCCTTGTTTAAGCGGAAATTCGCAACGAATCTACAAATACGTGTACATTGAACAAAAACTTCTTATTATTCGTTATAATTGAACTGGATACATACACCATGTTAGGTAGCTCTGTAGGATTAGAATTATCTCTAATAAAACGGCGCCGTCGAAGAAGATTAGTTAGCGTTTCCACATCGTAATTATCCTTAAAATACAGATCCGCGTTATTAAACATATTTTCGAATTTCGGTTGATATAATAATAAATATTTTTAAGTATAAATGATACAAATGTCAAATTGGGATGAACGCGCTACTTTTTTCATGAATGGCAACGACATATTTTAGCGAATACGTTCATTCGCTATTCACAATGCAAATTTGGTGTATGTTCGCCAAAGCGTTCGCTTCGCCAAATAAATTCGCTTCGCAAGTGATAATACCCGCCTATGAAAATTAATTCAAAATGCCTATTTTGTTTTTATTGACTTTATTACGAGTATTCGAGTGGAGCGCGTCCAGCTCGAAGAGCACCAAACATTATACTGAAAATTATTCTAATTATAAACTACCCTCAAGCTACCTGTTGCTGTTGCTGCCGCCGCTGCTGCGTAGCAGTTGTGGTGTTGCGAGCTGTTATTTGCAGGCGTGAGAACGTATAATTGCTGACTCAGTCCATGCGACTTTCGTAAATAATTCCGAACGGTTTAAATTTTTATTTAAAAATTCTTTATTGTTGAACTTTTCATTTCGGTTGGTTCTTAAGAACTAGCTACATTCTTTAAAAACTACTTATATTTATATGGTTCTTAAATTTTCAAATGCAGACTCAGCAGAACGTCAGTTGAACTCATTCATATGTTTGTGAAATCAATTAAGTCAACGAAATCGATCGTTGCACCAAAATTATTAAAATAAACAAAAACGGAAGTATCGAATTACTATTGCAGTGATCAATAAATTTTGGCTGTTGTATACAAAACATAATTAATTAGGTTACAATGTTGCTGTGCAAGCAAACAATTGAATTTGTAAGTTCGGAAATCAATAAATTTGATCTGTCTGCAGTTTCATTGTATAAACAACTGAAACTGTTTGTTTGTCATTTGCCCCATTTTATTGGAAGCGAGTTGAACGACTCATTGGAATGGGAAGTGGACGTAACTCCTCCCCCATTTGACTGAAAACTCTCCTGAGTTTTTATAATAAATACTGTTTTGTTATTTTTACTTTTTTTTTTGTAATAGTAAAGAAATGTGAGAATTGTTATAAAAGTTATGACACTGCAAGCTAAAGCAAGTCCGCTAGAAGTGTAATTAATTTTTTTATGAAATCTAAGTTCTTCAATTTTTTCTATACTTTTAATTTGGTTTGCAATGAGTTCATCAAACGTTAACTGAGTTTTTGTATTATTAATGAAGAAAGTGCCAGGCATTGTGAGACTTTCATGGAATTCATCATTATAGTTGTAAAAGATTATTCCATTTATTTCTACGAGTATTTTACAATTATTGAACGTGATTAAAGCATTACCTTTTAATGTTAATTGTCTTCATATCAACGCAAACGACTTATACAACCATTAACTTTTAACACTATTAACGGAATTTTTAGTATTAATGAGGAAATCATAACTCCTCTGCCAATCGAATTTAATGAAAAAAATTTTATGTGTTGGAAATTGACTACTTTTAGGAATAAAAAGTTTGATGCTATAAGAGGTCAAAATATTTTAAAGCCACTCTCAGCAATTATTAATCTACATGAAGAGTATGTCGAAATAAATAACATTAAAACTAAATTCATTGAACGTTGTCCATTTCAATAGGGGTATTCGGAATCTGTTGTATTCATAGTAATTATTTAGTCAAAATTTTTAATTTATCCTTATTGTTCTCTTTTTCTATGGCTAATTTTTATTTTTCCAGCTCAAACATCTTCTCGTGTCTTTCTTTTTCCAAAACAAAATTTTCCTTTTCTATACTTATCCGTTTTTCCTCCCTTTCCATGTAGTCTCTGTGTTTCTCCTTTTCTAATTCTAAGCGTTGCATTTGTAGCTCATTTCTTTCCGATTGTAGTGCAGATAATTTGCTAATTGCTGTTTTCGGTGCCGATTTCCTCATCTTTTCAGCGAATCCTACTGCCTTGTTGTCATTTATATTTTGAGCTCGTTTAGAAGAAACTGGTGTTGCAATTTCGATATCATTCGGCAACGTATAAAATACATTATCATGTTCGCTTTCAGTCGTTGTCGCAATTTCGTCAACAAACATACTACCACTGTCATATTCGCTCTGCTGAATAATTTCACATTCACCATGATTAGTTGTACCATCTTCGGACTGGAACACGTACTGTGTCGAGTCTGCCGATTTGCTCTTAAAAAATATGCTCTGCAATCGCTTATAATGGGGACACATCTTGCTCAGTTTTTCTAAAAGCATAAAATAAATTACTAATAAAATATAAATTTCGAAATTCATTATACTTACGATCAATACTTTCGATACCTTGTTCCTCTAACAGGCCGGCGCCTGTCCCATTTCTCCACTGCTCTGCTTTGTTGTATGCGGTGCGCATGTTGCGTACTTTCCACCGAACTAAATTCCAATCTGCTGAGATTCCTGTTTCTAATAGTAATTTTTTGTAAAAAATTTGTGCAGAAGGCATCTGTAGTATAAAAAGATATAAAAGGAATAGCTGCAAATTACTTCAAACGACGGATGCTCCTGCAAATAGTTAAGAACTTGTCTCACTTCTTCTTCTGCCCATTTTTTATTAGGTTTTTCCCGCCGCCTTATTTTATCCTTTTTTAACTTCTGTAAAATAGACTTTTTATTAAAATATTTAAAAAAGCTTAGCAATAAAAACTTACAGCGTCCATCATTTCAGCCATCTTTTTAATTGTGATCAGCTGTGAGAAATGTACAAAACAAAAACCACAATTACAATAGGGTCGCACTATTATATTTTCTTACACTGTTGTATTTGAATGGTATGTATATTTTGTTGTTGGATTTTTACTACATTTACTATAAAAACCACAGAAACCACGAATACAAAAATACAATGGCAAATACAACAGATCCCGAATACCCCTAATGTTTTTTTTTTAAATAACCTCGGAGATCTTCATATTGTCTGTATGTAGGTCTGTACAATATTTGTGATATCCTTAATGTGTTGCTCTGGGTCAGCAGAGTAAATTAAGACATCATCGATATAGACATAGGCGCATTTTCCAATGTATGGTCTTAGAATGTCATCTACACATCTTTGAAATGTGGCTGGAGCGTTCTTTAAACCGAACGGTAGGCGAAGGAATTCATACCTTGCCCCATTGACTGAAAATGCAGTCTTTTCCCTATCTTCTGGTTTAATCATTATTTGGTGAAATCCAGACTCTAGATCTAATGTTGTAAAGTATCTTGCCTTACCTAAATTCTGCAATGTCATTGTTGTATCTGGAATAGGGTATTTATCCGCTATGGTTTGTTTATTTAATTTTTGAAAATCTATAACCATACGTTTTTTTGGTTTTCCTTCTTCATCTATGCCCTTTTTTGATACCGTCCATATCGGTGAGTTATATGGGCTTTTACTTTCTTTAATTATTTTGTTTTATAAAAGTTTCTGTATTTCCTTTAAACTCCTGATCTGCATATGGATATGGGTATTGTCGCACCCAAACAGGTTCTTTGGATTCAGTCCTAATCTCTGCTTGTATTGTGGTGCTGAAGGGTAACAGTTTATTATTGTAATTATTCTCCATTAGTTCCTTGATTTCTTTCTCATATGTTTTAACTCCTATATCTATCAGTATATGCACGAATCTTAAATTAGTGCGTCTTAACGTCGGAAGACTGTGGTATCTTATAAAAAATGTTTCTGTCTATTATTATTTATATAACTTACACTAGGTGCTTCATTGTAAAGTGACTCCTGGTCGTCTTCTTGGGTGCCTCCCACTTGGTTAAGGTGTTGTATTTTCCTCTGGTGTGAGTTTAGCATGTCTTCTCTGTCGCGCTTGAATTGGTTGCCGACTCTTTGGATGACTTGTCTGAACGGATTCTGTGTTTGCCTTGCTCCCTGATGAGTGTTCATTGGCGGTAGTGGATTGTATGGTTGTCGTCTAAATCTTGTTGAAGAGGGGTCTACCTCCATTGGTTCTGTTGTTTCTTGTTGCATTTGAGGTTGGTGATGAGAAAAATTCTGCTGGAACTGCTGCTGTGTTTGTGGTGCTTGCCACTGTTGATGGCTTCGCTGTTGTACCCTCGGTACGTGTTCCAGTTGGTGATAATGCAAGTCATGCTGCATCGTTCTAGCGATCCCATGTGCTTCTATAAGATTGGTGCATGATCTTGAGTATAATGCATTTTTTGTTGCTGAACTCCTCATTCCTGTGATAAATGTTCTCACGGCCTTTAGTTGTTGTATCTCCTTGGATAGAGCGCTTATCACATTTTCATTCTTGTGTGTCATCTCTACTTTGGATAATACAACGTTCAGCGCTTGGTTTAACTGATCGTAGTATATATCGTTAGCTAAAATGCAAACGGCCCTATCTAACATTTTCATTACTTTACAGGAGAAAGAAAAAACTGTATAAAACTATATATATTAATGTGTTTAGAGCAATTTTTTTCAATGTAACTTGTAAAACAACTACAAATTTAAATTTGAAAGAAAATAATGTTTTTGTAAATATTTTAAAAGTTATGTTACTTACGTCCTTTTGACGCCTGATTTTCTGAAACAAAAAGCCCTAACTACAATTCAAATTTTTTAGTTATTTGTCAGTAACTTGTCAATACATTTTCAATGAAGTAATATATCGCTGCAATAACAATGGGTAGATGCTAAAAATTATATTTAAAACAAAATAAAGAAAAATTTATTTAAGCATGGTTGCCAAATTTTTTTGAATGCATTATATATTAAATTAATAAGTATATGAAAATAAAATTAATTCAAGAAGATTAAATAAATGTAGGATAGCCCTTCCAAATAAACGCACTTGGTTCAACTTTATAATTACACTTTTATTTAAAATACATAAATGTTAAATGTTCATGTATAAACTGAATATGTGAAGTCCGTCTGTTTGACCGTCCTATATGTGTGATGACTGTTTAACGAGTGTGCTCTTGTCCTGTTTGTTAAGTTGGTTGTGCCCTATCAGTGCTGCCTATTGTCATAGGTCAGTGTTGCCCTTTGTAAGTGAAGTGAGTATGCGTACGTATTAATAGGTGTGTCCACTACGTGTTGTCTTGTCATCGCTTCCCACAATCGGCCATCCTGCACTTTCATTCGACCCGAATGAAGGATCAAATTTTTTCATGAATTCCGCGACGGTAGTCGTGCGTCCGGGTCCTTCGTGATCTCCAACTTTCACAACTTCGTATCTGCCATGTTTCAACTGCTTAATGATCTTGTACGGTCCAAGATATTTTGGCTTCAGCTTCAGCCCAGATCCATACTGTGTACGTTTGATTGCTACCAGTTCATTAATTTTGTACTCAACTTCAGCTTTACGACGAACATTGTAGGTCTTGCGATTTTCTTCTTGTAAACGAACTATGTTCTCTTTCGCTTGAAGACGGCTTTTCTCACGCTCTGAGTCGATTTCTTCTGTTGCGAAGTTTTCTAAAAGCTCTTCCAGATTCGGCATTTCAGCCACTCGTATTTCTAATCCAGTTAATATGTTAAACGGTGATATTTTTGTACTACGAGGTGGAGTGTTGTTGATAGTCTGTTGTACGCGTTCTACATGTTTGTACCACTCACCAGGACTTTCGTGGCATAATTTCGATATCATAGGTATCACGATTTTGTGTATTCGCTCAACCTGTCCGTTCCCCCTTGGAACACCCGTGGCAATTGTTAGATGCTGAATACCTTCTTTCTCACAGTGCTCTTTGAAAAGAGTTGACGTAAATGCGGAGCCTCTGTCGCTGATTATGCGCTTTGGATTTCCAAATACCGACAACTGCTTCCTAAGTCTGTCAACTACTGCCTCTGCTCCCGTGTTTTTTGTTGGATAAAGCCAAACAAATTTGGAAAATGCGTCGACAACCACAAGCAAATAATTATAAGATTTCTTCGACATTTCCATAGGTCCAACGTGGTCGACGTGGTATGTACCTAAAGGACAGTCCTCCTTGTTGATTGGATTCAGCCAGCCTTCCTTTTTCCCTGCTTTATTTTCGTTTACCAAACATTCGATACAGCTTTCTACTACGGGAGATGATTTCGCTTTCAACTGTGGAATATAATATGTTTTCTCCACTATGTCTTGGGTTTTCTTACTGGAGAAGTGACCTTGTTTATGTGCAATCCTTATCACTTCCTCCTCCATTAGTGAAGGTACTACTATCAACTCTTTGATGGGGTCCTTGTGTAATATGCCGTATTTCATATAGTAATCCTCGTATTCGTCCTTTTCTAAAATCTTCCGTACAGCTCTAACCCAAATGTCCTCTTCTTGAGCTTGCTTTAACCGATGTCGCAATGAATCTTCCATGAGTAGACAGGAAACTCTGCTCAACGCGTCTACGTGCCTCATTTTAGTGCCACTTCGATGCTCTATTTCGTAATCAAAATCCTGTAAATACATTGCCCAGCGCGAAACTCTTAAGGGTACGTCTCGTTTCTTCATCGTCATGGCGAACGCATTACAATCGGTTACTGTTCGGAATTTAATACCTATCAGATATAAACGCCATTTCTTGAGTGCTTCGATGATGGCTAAGACTTCGAGTTCGTACGAATGATAAAACTCCTCACACGGTTTCGTCTTCCGACTCATATACTGGACTGGATGAAATTTCTGGTCATCTCTATTCCTCTGCAATGGTACTGCCCCATATCCGAATTTCGATGCGTCTGTATGCACCTCTGTTACAGCTCGCGGATCGTATAACGTTAAAACTGGCGCATTGATTAGTGCCGCTTTTAGTTGCTGAAATGCTGTTAGTTGCTCATCACCTAGTTCATATCGTACATCTTGTTTCAACATTTCTGACAATGGTCTTGCAATTGTTGCGTAACCTTCGATGAATCGCCTAAAGTACGAGGTTAGTTCAAGGAATCGTTGCATAGCTTTTTTATCAAGTTGTTTGATTTAAAAGATAAACATAAGTCACACTGGTCATTTCGAGCAATATCATTGTTTTTATGTTCTTCGCATGATTGAGAATAAAGTTCATAAATCTGTCTATATGTTTTGAAATCTGCTTCAAAATATATTTTTGTTGTATATTTGCGACGATAGTGCCACTCCAACTTTGGTAAATCTTCTAACCAGTTTTGTAAGTAGCTACATCTTTTCTTATGGTGTAATCTTTCTTTATTTTGATCAGAATTTTACGTTTTTAGACTCTATTGGGTGCAATGTAAGCCACTGGATTGGGTCCAACAACGTACCATTTTTTCTGATAAACCCAAAGTTGATAGAAACATTTGCCGACAAACTTGCATTCGATTTGTATTGTGCTTTAGAAAACAATATTTAGTGTTGGAGCGTTTGGAATTTTCAACAGTTACACTTTGTGTTTTGGAACATTCAATGAGGTTTGTTACATATAATTTTTTTTCATCCTACGACATTATCCAGAACGAGTCAAAAATTTCTTTACGAGTATCTTCTGTAAAATGGGAGCAAAATCGAATGGAACTTTTCTCACAGAACTTCGACTTACACGCATCTTTCATTTCTCTGGGCTTTCTATAGCTTATATTTCCTTTAGATAAACCTTGATATTTCTGTCCTGCCATACGTTTTTGCTGGTTATTAACTCTCACATTTTTTGTAGTATTACTCGTATTTCTGGTTGCACCACTTGCTAAATTATTTTCCGACATATTTTCACTATCCGAATTCATATTAATGATATGTAATTTATTATAGTTAAACACTGAGATCGCTGAAAAAACACGTGTACTGTTTACTAAAAATTTTAATTGTGTTTACTGTGCTGTCTACTACAAAGCAAAACGGTGTTACGGGACAAGGCCGTGTTTGTATTGTGTGGTGTTTGGTGTTGTGTGTAGGTAGGGCTCTTTGCATTTATCAAAGCGAACACTTTGTAGTAAGGGCCTTTTGTTTTTCGTTAATAAAACAACTTATTTTTGTATGCACAGGCTGGTTTAAAGAAGCGGTCGAGACTTGTTTGTTTCTTTTCTTTTGTGTAATAGCTCCTGACAATTTTCGTACGCATATTAATAAGATGTGATATCTGATTTGCATCATTATTGTTTTCATACCACTTTATCAAGGTATTGATGCATTCAACTGCTTCGGAAAAACTGACTTTCTGTTGTTGCATATCTTCCTCGACAACTGGTTCTTCATCTTCATTGTCAGACACTTCGAAATCTTCATCATCTTCCGTATTTTGATCGTCGTTCCAATTTTCGATGTCTTCACTGCTGACGTCAACACCACCCACCTTGGACAATAACGATTGTACCTCTCGAAGTGTATCATCGTGAGAACTATTTGATCTAATCAATGTAAACAATTCAATTTCGTCTTCGCTGTCGTATTGATCATCGTCCCACTGTTTTATATTTTTCCAAGCTTTTATAAGCACAGCACTTGGCAATTCATCCCATGCTAATTTAAGCAGCAAGATGGCATCACGAATTGAATGTCCTTTCAAAATATTGTCAACCGGAATGTTTTCTTGTGCTACAATGTTCCATAACAGTTTAGCCCGGTATTCTAACTTGACCAGTCTTTTGGGATTTTGATCCATGGGCTGCAAAACAGCTGTCACGTTAGGTGGTAAAAGCATTGCCGCAATGTTTCCATCATCTGACTGTAACTTGTCAATTGGCTTATGTGAAGAACAGTTGTCAATTAGCAATAATGCCCTTGGTGGTAAATTATTTTCAGCAGAAAATTTGCGAACCTGACAAATATTTTGGCACACTTAAAAATTTTAAAGGATAGAAAAAATAAATTTACCTGCTTAATAAAGGAATGATGGAACCAGCGGAAGAATAGCTCTGAAGTCTTCCAAGACTTTTGCGAGTTAGCATATTCCAATGGGTTTTCAAACCCCTTGAAGCAACGGGGGTTTGCGGATGTACCCATTATCAATGGTTTCAACTTATGCGAACCATCAGCGTTCGCACATAACATAAATATGCTATTTTTCGGCCAGGTGCCGCCTTTTCGTTTGCCGCGGCAAATGTTTTATCGGGCAGGAAACGATAAAATAATCCAGATTCATCTGCGTTATAAAGCTGCATGTCCGAAATTTCCATTTCATTCATTTTTGCCCGCAAATTATGAATGAACGGTGTTATTCCTGACTTGTCGCTTGAGAGGATTTCCCCACAAATTTTTAAGTGGCGAATACCGAATCTTTTCTTGAAATTTGCAAGCCATCCATCACTTGCATGAAATTGTTTTCCTGTGTGCAATTTGGCAAATTCGAGCTTGGCTCTTGCCTTTAAAATTGGACCACTCATTGCACAATTACGCTGTCTTTGGCTTAAGAACCCTTTATACAACCTTGCCTCAAGAACGGGATATTCCGATTTATGTAAAGTTTTCTTGGTTGCAACTTCATGTGCGTTTGCCACTGCTTCCAAAATTTCATGACGTTGGCCGACTTCCTAAACGCAAGTTGCAATGCATAACTCGAAAAAATGCGTATGAAATGCAAAGCTGATTTTCAACGCAACTCTGCGTTGCAAATAAATGCTTTGCATATAAATGACGTTTAGGAACGTCATCGTAAAACTCATACATAAAACATATGTCAAATAATGACTGTTATTATAAATAACGAAATTTTGAGTTAATATGGACGAGAGAAGAAATTATTCATTAATTTTATTAGCAAATGCTGAAGAATTAGCTTTAGCTAATTCTTCAAATATTAAGTTAATAAAAAAACTAATTGAAAAGAAAAAAAAGAAGCGGCAGGATGGATAACATAAAACGTGTTCGATGCAATTTCAGAGGCTGATGACTATGCTACAACCAATGTTGACCGAATCATCAATAGGTCGTACTGCAGTTTTCATGGAAAATGCATTTTATTTCACAATTTGGAAGCTTGCCATTAATACATCATTTCGACAAATTAGTGACAGATTTGATGTAGGAATGGGCGCCACTTATAGAGCATATATAAAAATCCTTAAACTTATATGTCGTCTAAAATCGACAATAATAAAATTTCCAACTACTACTGCAGCTCAAAAAAAGATCGCTGATGGGTTTTCTCAACGTCGCCACAATATATTTCCTTTTGTATTAGGATGATGGAACGCACATTCCCATATCACAACCAAAAAATGATGCAATAAGTTTCTATAACAGAAAAGGGACGTTTTCCATCATTGCACAGGTAATTACACATGTATACTCATCTCTTGTCAAATTATAATAAGCAGTTTGTATAGGCCATTGTTGACAGCGATATGAAATTTCTGGACGTCTTTGTCGGCTGTCCCGGACGATGTCATGACGCATCTGTGTGGCAAAGGAGCCCATTTCGTAGAGCACTAGTAAGCGGTGAATTAAAAATTCCACCAAATCACCACTTCTTAGGCGACGCAGCTTATCCGCTAGAAACGTTTCTCATGGTGCCATATCGGGATAATGGTTTTTTAACATCGCAGCAGAGCAAATTTAACACTATTTTAAGCACTAACCGAGTTTTTGTTGAACAGGCGTTCGGGATATTAAAACAAAAGTTCAGAATTTTAAAATTTATTGGTGTACAGCTCGCTCATATTCCAAAAATTATTGTATTAACGTGCATGATAATACATAACGTGATTATAATCAATGAAGGTCAGCAAAACATTGATTGCATAGAATTGGACGAAGAGGAGGCCCAAACATCTGAAGTTAGTGTTCCATCATTGCAAAGAGATGAAGCCCAACAAAAACGAAATGCCCTGGCAGCGTTGTTTTCAAGTTGAATTAAACGACAATTCTAAAATAAAAAACACAATTTGAATAACATGAACATAAATGTATTTTATTTCATAAGATAGGAACTTTCAAAACTATAACATATATATATATATATATATATATATATTTCTTATAATTATATAATAGTAATTATTTATATTATTTATAAACTATCCTGGGTTTTCAAATAAAGCCCGTAGTTGCTTTAACTCTTTAAGTTTTTCTTTTTCAACTTCAAGTCTTTCACTTTCTATTTTTATAAGCTTATTTATAGCTTCGTTTTCCTTTTCGGATTCTTTCTCTAAGAATTCGATTACGTCATTTCTCTTTCTTTTAACTGATGTTGTAGGTGTTACATCCATTCCAATGAAATTATAGAATACTCGGTCATTTCTAGTGGCACTTCAATACTAGAACGACTCCCAAACACTTCATCGATTTCACTAAAATATTCCCAATTTGATGCTGTTTGTTTTCTTTATACGCTTATAAGTCCCCATTATGTTGAGAAAACACCTCGTTATTTCATCTCTTGAAAATGGAAACGAGCTCTCAACGTCCCTCATTTCCCTTAAAATCGACTCCCAAATTGTATTTCTCTTTCTTTTTTTGCCGGAAAATTCTGCTTCATGGCGAAGCCTTGTTGTTATTAATAATTTCTTCCGCTCGTGTGTCCACTTTTTTTCTCTATAATATAAGATAAAACGAAATGATAACACAATTTAAATTAGTTACAATAAATAAAAATTATTTACTCTGCCATTGTCTGTTCTGCATACCAAATAAAATTGATGCACGCTTTAAACATCTGATGCGTTTAAAACTGAGTTACCAACTAATTGGGAACATTAGGCGTTGCCAAAAAATTCAAGTATGACTTTAGGAACTATATGCATTGTAAATATGCATTGCAACCTGCGTTTCGGAAGTCGACCGTTTTTTCTTTATTTTTGAGATGGCCGCCTTAGATACATTATAATCCAACGCCAATCGATTTCCATGAATACCTTCATCGAGTTTTCTTAAAATCTCAGCTTTTTGATGCAAATTTAATCTGATTTGCAATGATTTTCTCTGCTTTGTTTTCATTTTTTAACACACTAACCATAAACAACTCGCAAGTTTAAACGCTCATGACACACTACGTATGTATGTACCTCGCGACACCGACTATAACTTTTTACATAGAAATTCGGGGAATACATAGCAATGAGGGGAATACCCGAGCTTGTTTTTCTTGCCAAACAAACGGTCGGGTTTGAAAAAATAGAAAAGCTCAAAAAAGTTAACCCAAAGTTAACTTTTTAGAGCAGTACGTGGACGCTCAAAATCGGTAAACTTTCTCGCGAGTTAACTTTTGCGCGATTCTACTGTAATTAATTTTGAAGTTTGCGAATTATAATTGTCCAAGTCTACTATATGAATGAAATTGAAATAACTTTCAATCGTTCTCGCGAGTTACGTTTTCTGCGACGGCACAGAAAATGTTTTATTTTGAATAAAAGACCTTTCACCGTACTGTGCGGTTTACCGTCAGGTTTTTTATTAAATTATTATTTCATTCTTAAACTATGCTTAGCGTAATTTACTTAGGGCCGTTGTGCTGATTCGACATTTCATTATTACTGTCAACGACCCGGCATAACTTAAGTAATCAATTTAATATTTGGTAATACGATATCAAGAACGTTTATTCGTTTATATATATAAATGTGTGTTTGTATTTACACGATCATGGTAGCGTATTTGGTTATGCTATTTTGCAACTTTTGTATATATGATTTATAGTTGCAAAATAGACATATTTACAATTATTATTATTCTTCTTTATTTTTTTTAAAAATATGCTTCTTCTTATATTAGGCAATATTTTGGGAGTGGTGGAGTCATCTTCAGGGCTATCATATTCTGATCTTCGTCAAAATTTTGTATTTCCAAGACTTGTCCATAAGCAAAGGAGAGCCCCTATGAGAATTGTATGCATGAGCGGTTTAGGTCCTTTTTCCAACGGTTCACTTATCTCCTTGTAGCCTTATACCAATATGCTCTTGGTATTTGTTTTCCGTCCGATATTCCTTCGGATTTTTGAACAGGCGGCCCCTTATGTGGTCCAAGGATTAACAAAGTTTTATTTTGTTAGCACTTTTAGTTTCGACCCGAACCGTTGGCTTTTCGACTGCGCCAGTTATGTTACTCAACGTTCTTCCGTTAAATAAAACACCTTATCTCTTTGAAGGTTACACCAATAATAATCTTTATTTCTAAACCAATTTTACATGAAGGCAATAAGTAAAAGAAATTTGATGAGTCAAGAAAAATACAGTAAAAATTAAAGTAATAATAATTGTACAAAAGTTGGTAAACTGGAAGTAAGTATCAATTACAATTGTTGCAATGTTTTAAATAAGAAAATAAATTTAATGATTTGTTGTTATTATGTTATTAGTGTCTTCTGGGTTTTGGTGGGGGTTGATGTGACGATACAACTCAGGCGTTAGGCTTAAACGCATCTGTAGTCTAATGCAGTAAGTCTGGGCCGGTAATTGATCACGCACTAGTCATGCGTAACTAAAGGTTGACACTGATGATTTTCCAAATATGAAGTCGGAGATTGGTTTTAGGACGGATTGTCCAGGTAATAACTCAGTTAATGTCCTGACTCCTTTTATGAGATATTCGGTTGGCGTTGCACTAACAACGGATGCCTTGTGTCCTGAAGTTCGACGTCTACGTACTCTCCTCCTCTTCTTTGACGAATTGTCAGCAATTCACACATCAGAATTAATAGAAAATATATAAAAATATTAGTTGATGAACTCTTATAGTGTTCAATCCGTTCAAGACTGGCGACGATTTGGTTAAGACAGTTAATCTCACGGTCACAAAATGTCATTAGGAAAATGTTGTAGGATATTAAAGAATCCGGAAAGTTGTATAGTTTTAACGAAACGGTTGGGGTTCGTTTACAAGCGGTATCGGAAATCCAATGTGCTTAAAAACGGTGGTTAGTGTGTCCATCCCACACTGCCAATTGGTGCTGAAAATGCTTAGCATTCTCAGGGCGCTGATCAACGCATTGATTTGAGTATTAACTCGTGCGTTTCATATTTCAGCGTGCACTTATAAAGGAATTTGTTTAATGAGCAAAGATTGTTTAGTCAGCGGGTTTTGCAGTTTACAGTGGTATGATATGCTTATTATGCTATGCTACTATATAACATAAAATAAAACAATAAGTTTTTATTTACAGCACTACGTGCTTACCTACATCTTTATTTCAAACTGAGTACTTAATTCTATTGTTAGCTATTATTATGCTAAGCTCGAGCCCCATAAGAGCTTAGTCATAAAAATTAGGTTTGCGCGAGTTACGTTTTCTGTTGACGGAACAGAAAATGTTTTAATGAATAAAAAAACCTTCACCGTACTGTGCGGTTTACCGTCAGGTTTTTTATTAAATTATTATTTCATTCTTAAACTATGCTTAGCGTAATTTACTTAGGGCCGTTGTGCTGATTCGACATTTCATTATTACTGTCAACGACCCGGCATAACTTAAGTAATCAATTTAATATTTGGTAATACGATACAAAGAACGTTTATTCATATATGTATATATATAAATGTGTTTATATATACACGATCATGGTACCGTATTTGGTTATGCTATTTTGCAAGTAATATTTTTATAACACAAATAGTTTTTTATTTCGAATATCTTGAATATCAAAATGACAATTTTATTAAAAAAACTTGAGTGATGCGATCAAATGAACCTTTTGAGTCGAGTAACAAACTCAGAGTGGCGTGACAAAACGATTTAGCAAAATGGTGCCGCTTATTGTGCGAGACCGCTTTCAATGGCGAAAATGTTGAATTGAAGCACGTTGGCAATGCTGCATTCGATGCTTTTGCTGACAAAAGTCTCCAATGCAACATTAGGATCAGTGATGCCAATGAAAATTTTTTTTTGTAAACATACGAATTCGAAAAAGTAAGCAAACTGAAAAAAAAGTAAGCAAAAATTTTTTCAAGTTCACTTTAATTTATAATAACAAAGCGTATGCTGCTTATAAATATAAGTAACAAAATAAAGATAACCATTCATTAACATTTTAAATAAGTAGGTAACTAAAAAAATGTTTAAAAATAAAGTTACTTTTTCAAAAAGTAATAAATTCGGTTTACAGTTGCGGTCAAAATAATAGCAAAATTATTATATTTATTTATTTATTTTAAAGAATTTTCAATTAAAACATAATTCGATGCATAACAGATACAAAATAAATACAAGTTTAAAGATTACACAAACTTTACCAAAAATAGTCAAATTTCAAAAACCTCCAATAGAAATTACAAACTTTTTATTCAGAATTTGCAGAGATTTCGGGAATGCAATTTGGCTTAAAAAACTCAAAATTCTAAAACTTAACGGTAGTTTTCAGCGACTTGATACTTGCACTTAATTGTACATAAATTTTATGGGCATACTCAACAAATTTTTGAAAATTCTGAATAAAAAATTTGTAATTTAAAAAATTTTTTTTTTTTAAATCTGATTATCTTTTGTAAAGTTTGTGTAATTTTTTAAACTTTCATATATTTTCAAAGATTTTCTTTTGCAGAAAATTGCTGTTCAACAGCTGCTGAGCTGTGTGGCAATGTTATTAAATTTTGTACCAAATTGGTCAAATCCTTAAAACAATGTTCGCCCATTCCATCTTTATGGTATGAAACTTGTTCCCAAAAATCTTCAATATCCCTTCTCTAATGGAACGCCCTGTTCGTTGAAAAATTCTTTAATACTTGAATATATATGTACTTGTTGCATCTGCATTTATGTACTACGCTGATTAAACCCAAAAATTTGTCGCTTATTCTTTTTGTCAAATGATCAAAATATCTCGCAATTAAGACTAACGATTTCTTCGTTGATACGTCGGTAGTTTCATCAACAATGAGCGAAAATTTTATTTGTTTTAATTAATCCACAATTTTATCCCTTGCCTTATTACCTAAATAAATAAATAAATATTTTCTTGTGCAAAGAGGAAGAAGATGTGCATGTTTATTACCTAAAATTTCCGCTACATTTGCTGACTTGGTTCTTGCCATTTGAAGAGCAGCTGCAATTTTTGAGTCCATCAACAGAAATGGCAAATTATGATATATCAAAAACATGACCAATGTCAGTTCAGCTTGACGCTCTTGCTGGGAAAGTTGCTGCTTTTCCACATTCATGCATGATTCGATGTTAACTTGATCTTTTTTACGCTCAACATTTTGCAAGTGGCAGGATAAATTAGAATGCTTGTTTAACCTTCCTATACCCGCGCACATGTCTGTGAGACCGAAACAGTTTTTCGTACATATTTTTTTTTGGAAAGTTTTGGAAAGACTGATAGTCATTAAAGTAATACATAATTTACGCTAACAACTGATATTTTTTGTTTTTTTACATCATTTAGTTCCTATAAAATAAAAAAAATATAAACGGTTTTATAGAAAAATAAAAAGGTAAGAGGAGTCAAAGTCTCGGTCTGTCACACCGTGCGCGGGTATAGGTGTTAAAACATTTGGCGCGGGTATAGGAAGGTTAAGTACGTCACGTTATTTGTAATTTTCTTTTCGCAGGCTATACCAAAGCTGGACCCATCGTTGTCTTGCAGCCAAGGAAATTTACTTAGCCAAGCTGACATAAACTTTCGTTTAGTTTTTTTGCTTGTGCTTCATGAGTGTCGCTATCAAGTATGAAAAAATAAGCGTTTGGAATATAATAATGTTTCCAAAGAACTAACCTGCTTTCACTATCAGATAGTGGGACTTTTTTTCCAATGGCTCTGACGGCTTGTTTTTTTTAATCAAATACCTATTAAAGCATAATTGATAGATAAATTTAAACTATTAATTACACTTTTACTCACTTATCCATAAATGCTACTTTATTAATTACAGCAGCACAGTATACAAAACTAAAAAAATTACATTGCCGCCACTTGCATCAATCACGGGATTATAGCTACTTTCTTCAAATCATAGCACAGCATACAAACGTCAAAAGTGAACAGTGCTGCCACTTGCATTAATAACATGACTATGAAATGTATAAGTGCTTAACAGTTATTATTATTAAATTATTAAAATTATTATTTAAATTTATTTGAAGTACTTAAAATCAATAAATAATACACTTCAATTTAAAATATCTAAAGAAAAAAGTAAGCAAAATGAGGGAAAAGTGCACTACTTAACATTAAGAAAAAAAGTAAGCACTTTTGCTTACAAGTAAGCAAAACGGCAACACTGATTAGGATATGTCACTTGCAACTTTTTGTATAAATTATTGCCGGTTAAGTTAAAACGGCTAAAAAAATTTATTTTTTTGGTCAAAATGACCTTTATTGTCAAATGTTCTGCTAAGACTAAAAATTACAATTTCAATTAACATTTATTTATAACTTAAAAATTACTTATGCTAGCACTATTGACTTATTTACTTGTGTCTTGTTGTTCCGCGTGTGCCGGATGTTGGTTTGTTGACTGCTGGACAATTGTCCTGCCTGTAGTTTATACTGCGCGTGCCGGATGTTGATTGGTTAATTGCTTATCCAGCATTATTCTGCTTATCGCAGTAAACTTTAATGTTGCTAACTCCTCCGCCGTCAAAAACGAACGTCCTCGTTTGTTTAAACTATTAGGGTTATTGGCACTTTTGACGTGGGAGTTTCCGATATTCTTCTTTGGCCACATTCACATTTACATTGTAGCTCGATGGTTCTATTAGTTTTGTCTTACAATTCCTCTTTATGAATGATGCAGTGCCTATTGTTGCTAGGCTGATCAGGCAAATAATTACTAATGAAAAATTTGTTATTAGAGCTGCTGTGTGAGTTGTCTGCAGTGTTTGTAAATGATTGGTGTTATTTATATAGAGTTCCTTCATCATCTCAATGCTGAGAATTTCTTCTTCTTTGTTCGAAGGGATATTTGACTGTAGGATTGCGGGTAATGGTTTGCTAGTTAGTATTTCATTAAAGGAGTATTTTTGGTTGTCGATTAAAACTGTGGAATTACGACATTGAACGGCGTATGATCCCACAATATTTATTTTTTGGTTATCGATTCCAATCATGCCATTATACTGGTTTAATAATATGATGCCAGGGAAGATGTTTTCTATCGATGGGATGTGCTGGTTATTTATTTGAGTGCATTCTGCTGGTTCGCTTCTGAGTAGTTGCGGGACACAAGTAGTATTACTAATATCTATCATATTCTTATAGTTACAAATTCTTATATCATTATTCTCATTACATTTTGTTTTTATTCCAAATACCTTATGTTTACTACAGGTTACGATATCCTCATAAGGAATTTTATTAATATATTTATTTTTCTTTATGGGTTTGATAACAATTGAATCGCAAATTTCTTCGTTTATTAATGGTATTCCTATCATATAAAATAACATTGTTTCATTTGAGGCTTATTTTATATTTGCAAATTCTAGTGATTCTTCTACATTATTTAATGTGAAGTTATTTTTTATAAAAATGGATTTTGCTAATGCTAGTTCTTCATTTGATAAAATATTCGAATTGACGATTTCGGCTTTGGCCCAATGAATCGCATAGTCAATATTTATAATTTCTTCTTTTAAAATCTTTAATTTATATTTTAATTCTATAGCAAAATTGCGTTGTACATCTTCATTAGATTGTACCGCTTTTAAAATGTTGTTCGATACTCTCGTAATATTGTTTATCCTGTCAAAAATTATTTTATTTATTACTACTTGATTATTGTTATTGTTTATTATATTATATATTTGATTATCTGAAACTACTAAGTCGGCATGATCGGGATTTCCCGCGATCCATTTCCAGACTTTTCCTATTGTTTCAATAGATTTTTTAAATCTTTTGGGTCGGAGTCTATTTAGGTAAGTTTGTGTAAGGGTTAATTCATTTATCAAGATGGGTAGAAAGGGATTTTCTGATGTTGTCTTGGTTTTAATAGTGTTGTCCATTTCGTCGAGTGTCATTTGAAATGCGTCTAAGTCTACTTTATGTATTATTCGGTAGGTTCCTGTTTGTATCCTTGTCAATCTTGTATCGAACGTTGCTAATTGTGAATTTGAATAGTCTATTATTTTAAAGTCTGCGTACACTAGGTGCACAAAAAACCTGCAAAGTTAAAGAGAAAAAAAAATACTATTGTCTGATGTTGCTTTTATGTACTGTTCGTCCTTTTTCAGTGATTACTACACTAGATTTGTCTTCCTTAACTGTTTCCTTTCTATATTTTTCTGTCAGTATTTCGTTTGTTTATTCTGACATAAATTACATCTCCAGGAGTATATATTTTCATAGGTTTCCGTGTTTTATTATGGTTTTCTAAATCTTTTGCCTGCTTCTCCGAAGGGTTTCTATATTTTCCTGTCGTGCATTTTCATACTGCTCTGGGTCTACTGTAACACGTCTGCCAAAAAATGTCTCTATAGCTCGTTTTCCTGTTGCGGAGTGTATGGTGTAGTTATATTCGTATGTACATCGGTCTAAGAGTTCTTGGAATGAGCGGTGTGTGCGTTCCGTTTGAAGGCAGCGCATAATTTCAGACAGGATAGAGTGAAATCTTTCTACTTGTCCGTTAACCGTGCTTGTGTATGGGGGAGTTTTTAAAAATTTTAATACCGAGTTGGTCTTCGACCATAAATTGTATGGAGGCTGAATTTAAAGATTTCTCGTTGTCGATAACTATAATATATATAACGAAAAGTATTTGTCGTAAAGGTTCTCTGATATCTTCTATTGACTTTGACTCTATTATTTTAACTTGAGCATATTTGGAAAATTTATCTACTGCTGTTAGAACTAATTTTTTTCCGTACTGTAAATATTAAAATATCTATATGCACAATTTCTCCAGGGTATTGAGGTATTGGGGTTTCTAATAGTTGTGGTTTATTAGGGTTGCGATCAGAGATCTGCAATTATTCTCTTTTTTGAGTCATTGGTTGACTAATGCAAAAATTAGTCTTAGTGGGTATAACTCAAAGAAAAATAATCACTCATATCCATTAATACACGTTTACGCTCATACACATAACTTGTGTAAGTAAAAAGACAAATTCTCTCTTGGTGTGTACTGGTAGAGTACCTAGCTCTCTTATTCAATGAATTGACTCATAATATTATACCGTTATGACTAAAAACACAAAGAAGCACCAATTATTCAGCAGAATGACTAAAGTCATTTGAGTATTTTTTGTTTGTTTTGTTTATTTGAATTTGCGAATACAACAGCTGAAGTTAAAAGCAAAAATATGCGTTTTCTTTTCGTTTTAATTTCTAAATAACAAAATGAGATCACATTCATAAGTAAATAAAAGAAATCCATAAGTATTAAAAAATAAAATAAAAATATCCGTACATAAATAACACATTCATACATACATATATACAGAAAATATTTTAAAGTTTGTTGTTGAAAATGGAATTTAAAAAGAGAATATTATCCACTGTGTTAGGGGCTATTCTGTTCCGCTTTTCGGTAATAATATTACCGGCTAGTGAAAATACTCTCTCAGATGCTGCGCTACTAGCAGGAATGGCCAATACTTTCCATGCCAAATTGGACAACCTAGGATATTGTTTAATATTGTTTTGCCACCACTGCACTTTGATGTAAAGTTGTCATGGAATTCAACATTTTCTTTCGAATATCGGTGTACTTCTTCTGTAATATTTTCATCTCCTAATGAAGAAGTACGTTGCAAAAGATTTGGAAAAAAGAAGCTTTCTTTATTGATTGAGGAAGTCACTGTTGTTGAAGATGTAGAAGTTGAAACTGAGTCGTTTAATTGAATAATTTGTGTCGATGGGTCTTCCGGTAGCAAAGGTATTGGTGTTGTAAAAGCGTCTTGCGTAGTTAAATGACGTAACCTATCTCCATTTGTAATTTCAGCAATGCAGAAATTTTGAACTTCACTTAAGTGATTTGCTTGGAGGCATAATGCTGGCTGATATAAATAGTATGCAACTTTGTGCCATATACTCAAATTTGGGAGCCAAGTTTCTTCTAAGCCTTCCAAAACCTTCAATTTTAAGTTTGAAATTGCTTGAACATCATTATCATCGAATTTACAAAGTTCTTTTATTCGATGAGTTACAGGTATTACGTAGCATAAGGAAGGGGTGGAACAACCCTGAAGTTTTTTAAAAATGATTTCAAAATCTTGGCAAAGCTTAACCAAAGCTTGAATAATATATATATTTAAATTTGTAAGCCTATTAATTTCTCCATTATTTGTTAAAATTTCATTAATTTTCAACCAATTGTCTGCTATTGACTTTAGCATATAAAAATGTGAGTTCCATCGGGTTGGGCAATAGCTTTTCAACGACGTTTGCAGCATATGTTGCATACCCGATTTTTTAAAATATTTTACTAACTTTTTACATGACAAAATTATGTCTTTGAGTTCATCTGTAGATTCAACGCTTGACTGTAAAATGTTTGAAAAAAGGTGACTTGAACAATTAAGCCTATCGTTATTTTCTAATGCCTTTTTTACATTGCTTCCTCGATCGGTGACGAAAATAACGCTATCTAAACTGTGAATGCCAAATTCACCAAACAGACTTCGTAGCTTGTTTTTAATGTTAATTCCAGTACATTGCGAAAAGTCCATAGACTTTATGCCAAGTACAATATCATATAATTTAAAGTTTATTTGAAAGTGCAATGTGGCACACAAATCTCGTTTAATGTAGTTGTCTACTCCACAAATCAATTGTGGCAGAACAGTGACCGGACTCTACAATACTGCTTAATTCACATGATATCTCTTTTCTTTTCATGTCCGCCTTTTTTCTATTTTGCGCGAAATTGTTGTTGGGTCTGGGAGCAAATCGTCTATATCTATATTTTTGCCATATTTCGTGCCAATAGCTATAAAAAATTGTATTAGATTCCTAAATCCGGAACCTTCTACGGTTGAAAAAGGACGACAGTCTGCAATCATCCAATCCGCGCAAGTTTCTAAGGCTAGTTTTCTATCGTCTTCACTAACTTTCTGTTTAGGCTGCTCTTTTGTATGTAAAATGTAGCATTTGTGTATATTGAGATTCGAAGTCTGCATGCCACGACATTTAAACACTTTTTTGCAATTTCGGCAACACACTAAACCATTTAAAACACTTCCATCGTCTTTTATAATTTCTGCAAACATATCCCATATAGCACTTCTACCCTTTCGTTTGTCATTTAGTTTATAAAAACCGTTAACAATTTTCTCTGCGACTGCTTCAGTATCCATAGTAAACTTTTAAACTAAAAGAAATGAAATACTTACATACATTTGTATATTTATATATTTAATAAAGAAAGTATTCTACCAAACTAAGTTAGCAAAATAAAACAACTTACAATTACTGAAATAATTCCACTTAATTTTTTTTCACAAGTAGCAATGCGCAGAATGAATACACAATAAAAATAAACGATAACTGCTCAGAAAGTTCAGCAAGTGGAAGCCATAACACAAATCAATACTCAAACTCATTGTACTTTTTTGCACTCTCACGACTCAGTGAGTCTAATAAGATTTTTACAGTTAGAACCAACTACGACACAAATTGTCGCTCATATTTGTATATGAGTGCTGTGGGTATTTCTATGATTTGGTTGGAATGAGTAATAGTATTTTATGAATTAGCATTGATACACACTTGCACCAATTGTTATGGCTCATGACTTAAGTACACCAATTTTATTGGTACTCAATGCAGATCTCTGGTTGCGATCATACTTGTTTTCCTTGCAGACTCTACACTGTTTAATTATATTTTCTATTTTTGTTTTCATCTTTGGAAAGTAACATCTTTGTATTAAGTAGTTGTTTTTTATTTTTGTCTCTATTCCTATGTGCTCGCTTGTGTTCGTTTAGTATTTCCTCGTTTTGTGCATCCTCGCTTGTTATGTCCTTTACTTCTGTTTGGGTGTAACGGATTTTATAATTACAAAAATGGAGTGGGTATATTTCCTGTATTTTTCCCATTATCTCTTCAGAGGTAAATATGCCATTTATCACTGAAGGATTTAGGCAATGTTTCCCGAGAAAAATTGGGTTTTGTGATTATATGTCTATGGTACGTTTGGAACGGTATTTTGAACTCTCTTCGTGTCCTACTGATATCCAAAGTTGGTTTTTAAAGGCATTTATAGGTGCCTTTACAGCTGGGATTAGATTGTGAGATGAGCTTTCGTCTGAATGTGTGGCAACTGATAAGGAATTTATTTCGAAAGGTCTGGATAGTGTATCTGCTACCACATTGGATTTTCCGGGTTTATATTTAATTTCATAATTACATTCCTCGAGTATTGCTTTCAAGCGCTTTAACTTTGAATTGTTATTTTTGTTGCTCAGAGCGTACGCGAGAGGTTGATGATCCGTATGGATTACTGCTTTTGCCGTGCCATACAGCATTTCCTTTTCGCTTACTGCATAATTCTCTTCGGTTTTGCTCAATGTCCTTGATATGAATGTTATAGGTTTACCATTTTGTTCCAAAACAGCGCCTATTGCGTATTTGGAAGCATCTGTAGTTAGGTCAAATTCTTTTTTGTAGTCAGGGTATTGTAAAATGACGTCCTCCTGCCTTAGCTTCCTCATTCAGATGTATGTGAGTTTTCTTTGAGATATTTTTTGATATCCTGCCTTCTTCGCCTCGAAGTAAGGATGTGAGTGGCTTTGCGAACTTGGCATAATCCTGGATAAATCTTCTATAATATCCGGATAAGCCTAAGAAAGATCGCAAGTCTTTGAGAGTAAGAGGGTAAGGAAATTTTACTACTGATTGTACTTTTGATGGGTTTGTAGAGATTCCTTCGGAGGAAACTACAAATCCTAGGAACTCGACCTGCTTTTTGAAAAATTCGCATTTATCGATTTGTACTTTCATGTTAGCATTATTTAAAGTATTGAAAATTGTGTCCTTGTTTTGGGAATGTGTTTCTTCGTCTTTGCTAAATATTATTATGTCGTCTATATATACATAACATATTTTGCCTATGTGTTGTCGTAGAATATCGTCTAGCGTCCGTTGGAAAATGGCAGGGGCGTTCTTCAAGCCAAAAAAGTCTGGTGAACTCATATTTTCCGTTGTTCACATAAAAAGCTGTCTTTTCCACGTCAGATTCCTTAAGAGGAATTTGATGGAAGCCACTTTTTAAATCGATTACTGAAAATACTCGGTTTTCTCCTAGTTGGGACAGTACCTCATTTATCTCTGGTATCGGGTACCTGTCTGCAATTGTAACCGTATTCAGTTTCCTGTAATCGATTACCAGTCTGAATTTTTTTTCACCTGATGCGTCGTCTTTCTTCGGGACGACCCATACTGGGGAATTGTATGATGATCGTGATTGTCTGATTATGCCATCTGCTAATAATTTATTTATTTGTTTCTCTACTTCCTGTTTAAGACTAATAGGATATGGATATGATTTGGAATAAATGGGTGTATCTGAATTTGTACATATATCGGTTACTACTTTTGTTGTATACGTCAATTTCTCATTCGGGTCTGAAAATAAATTCCGGTTTTTTTGTACAAGTATAATTTCGATTTTTTCTAATTCGTTCATATGTTCGTCACGTATTTGTATTGAGTTTACATCCTGTGCTGTGTATTGTCGGGTTGGATTTTATGTTTGTTTGCTACGACCATAAAATTATCTTTAGTGTGGATTATTGCTGAAAGTTGTTTTAAACTATCGTTTCCTAGTATGGCATTTTTTGTGGGGGGTTATTTATCATTGAAGCGTTTGATGGTCTTTTACTGAATTCTTGGGGTTTTGGCCGATTTGCGTAATTAACGGCTCTTGTCCTTATACTCTCATCTACGTCCATCGGTTGAGGTGGTTTAGGGGGTCTAGGAGGAGCAATGTTTTGCTGTGGACTATATAAATTCTGGTCTTGTTGCCAATATTGTTGACTAAATTGATTTGGATTCCGATTTGGATGTTGTTTGATGTTAGAGTGATTAGGGTTTAGTTGGTTGCTATGGTAGTTTTGTGGGTTGTAATATGTCAAGGGATTTGGTAGATAAGCTAATTCAGGATAAAATTTGGATGTGGTTTGAGGGTTTAATGGGTTATGATATCTGGGTTGGGTGTATTGCTGTCGTGGCTGTTGCTGATTTATGAATTGTTGACGAGAAGTTGATGGTTGATGATAAAGGTTTGGTTATTAGCGAGAGAAGCTCTGAAGCTTTGGTTTTCTAATTTGAGACAAAGATGGAGGGCTTCGGGTAGGCTTATTGGTTCTTTAATGCCAAGTAGCCGGGGAAGATCACCAGAAAGTCCTCTTATAAAAGTATCGAGGACTTCAGCGCGGTAATTCTCCGTTATTAAGTGGACTGCTTATTCTCCTATCTCCATACATCCTATCTTGTTCAGAAGTAAAGATAAGTGTCCATATACCTTTTGATAAAATTCGTTAATTGTCATTCGTCCTTGTATAAGACATGTCATTTGGTACTCTAGAGTGCCTATGTCTCGTTTGTCTGCGTAGTGAGTAGTCAAGCAGCGGGAGATTGCTGTCCAGTCTAGGGGGGTGTTGTACGATTCTAAAGCTATATCTGCCTTGCCAACTATCTTATTTCTGATGACATTTCAAATGCCGAAATATTTAGGTGCCCCTTTTAAGGGTTCATAGATTCTTCAAATGCGTTCGACACTTTTTTTCCAGGAATTAAATTCTAAGGCATTTCCTGAAAATTCCCTTAGGGATCTCACAACGTCTGGAATCTTATCCATTTCATTCGTGTTGTTTTGGAATTGTTCGTCTATTGTTTGGTCCGTAATGACCGGGTTTATTTTATTATTAAGAATGTTATGTACTACATTAGGTACACTTGCCTCTATTGCTAAAGTTACCATGTTTTTTATCATGTTCGCCAATTCCGGCGGAATTGTGTTATTAGGACCTGACGGTGCTGTTGATGCAGCAGGAGGATTAATCCCGAGTACAGGGGGTCTAATCAGTTTTTTACTATATTTTTTTAACGGCACTTTTTAGACTCTCGACGAACCGAACAAGCTTTTTTTTAAGCTCGGGCGCCAATTATTGCCGGTTAAATTAAAACGGCTAAAAAAATTTATTTTCTTTTGGTCAAAATGACTTTTATTGTCAAATGTTCTGCTAAAACTAAAATTACAATTTCAATTAACATTTATTTAAAACTTAAAAATTACTCATGCTAGCACTATTGACTTATTTACTTGTGTCTTGTTATTCCGCGTGTGCCGGATGTTGATTGTTGCAATGGTTGCAATGGTTGCATTATTGTTGGTCAGCATTCCTGCCTGTAGTTTATACTGCGCGTGCCGGATGTTGGTTGGTTAATTGCTTATCCAGCATTATTCTGCTTATCGCAGTTAACTTTAATGTTGCTAACTTATATGCTTGCGAGAAAAATATGCTTCACAATCTACAGTGGGTTTTTCCGCTAATTTTATCTCCGTTCCGTCTACGTAGCCAACACAATGTGGTAGCTCACTGAGTGTTTGAACAACTAAAGCTCTACGCTCTACAGGGTCCGGCCAAAACAGAAACTGAGTTTTCCTTTTAATAATTGCATCAAATACTCTGTTGGTCATGACCTATTGAGAAATTTAAAATACAGCTGAAACACAAATTTTAACCGATACATATGTAAATAGCTCACTTGTATTACTCCACCATCGCTAATACCAAACAAACTAGCAATTTTTAGTAATTGTTGCTCCTTCTCCACATGAACTCAGTCGGTACATTACTACAGCCAATTGAATTTGGATAGGGAACTGTTTACATGAACGTGGACCATTGAACACTTCGTCATCCTTTATCAGATCAATGATAAAATCAAATGTGGTTTTGCCGACTCGCACAATTTCTCGAAACCTGTTTTCATCCAAATGCGGTAATACATCTATTAAAAAGTTGGGTGATTTTGGGACAGAATGATGAACAAATGTAGATCCATATCTAAAATATGCAGCAGCTGCCAATGCAAAGCTAAAGTCTTCCATAATTTCATCTTCCTTTTTGCGTTGGATTTCTGAAATCATTTATGTTGTAAATTATGCTTTTACTTGCCGTTTTGTTTCCAACTGAAAAATCAAGTATACACAACTTAACGCTTACAAATTAGATGTTTATTCAAAGGTAGTTCAAAAGCAAGTGAAGCTACAATTACAATATTAAGAAGTAGTATACATAAAAAGTTATGAAGACAAGAAATAGGGTTGCATGGATATGTACGTTGTACACAGGAATGCATTTCATCAGACACAAATGTCAAATTCGGATGAACGCGCTACTTTTTCATGAATGGCAACGACATATTTTAGTGAATACGTTCATTCGCCATTCACAATGCAAATTTGGGGTATGTTCGCCAAAGCGTTCGCTTCGCCAAATAAATTCGCTTCGCAAGTGATAATACCCGCCTATGAATAAGTCTTGGCTGATCTACGGCTACTTTCGCCTCTTTAGTTCAAAAGACATACTATGTACATTGTTATCATGCCTTTTGACGATCATTTCATTAACCGCTAAATTGGATTCAAATATCCCAAACTTTTGAAAAGATTCCTTAGTTTTTGCGATAAACGGGCGAATTTTGAAAACTTTGTCAGTGTTATAGATTTTCGAGTTAATAATTAGTTTATAATTGAAATGTAAATAGGACCTAATTTTATCAAAACGATTGCGTGACATTGCTTGTTCAATAAATGGAACGTGTACATCATCATCTCTACACAACTAAAGTTTACTGTGAGGCAAATGGTGATATGAAGAGAAAAACAAAATTGCTATGAAGACTTTTAACTCATTCACGGTGAGACTAAAGCTCAAGTCATTTTTATAATGTTTTTTTTTTTTTTAATAATCTCGGAGATCTTTATATTGGCTGTATGTAGCGTCTGTACAATATTTGTGATATCCTTAATGTGTTGTTCTGGGTCAGCAGAGTAAATTAAGACATCATCGATATAGACATAGGCGCATTTTCCAATGTATGGTCTTAGAATGTCATCTACACATCTTTGAAATGTGGCTGGAGCGTTCTTTAAACCGAACGGTAGGCGAAGGAATTCATACCTTGCCCCATTGACTGAAAATGCTGCCCTTTTCCCTATAATTTGATGAACGCCAGATTCTAAATCTAAAGTTGTAAAGTATCTTGCTTTAGCTAAGTTTTGTAATGTCATAGTTATATCTGGAATAGGGTATTTGTGCGCTATGGTTTGAAATTATTGGTATTCGAGGCTTTATAATTTAAATAGCCGGTTGGATTTTATGATTTCGAAAGCATTCTTTAGACTCGAGTTTAGGTCTCGACTTACGATTATGCTTTTGACAGGTTCCGGTAACCCGTATTTAAAAGAATTTAGGGCAATTCTGGCATTGCCTTCGCTGTTAACTTCAGGGAATCTGTTTTTATAGCTGTCACTGTTGCCGCTGTTGTTGCTCGGGTATGTGATTTTTTATTCTCTTTTAAGTATGTTGGTTTTATGCAACTGTACCCACAATTCTACGTTTTTCTACTTTTTTCTTCACTGGTCTAACTGTTTTGTCCAATAAATAGCTTCAATATTACACTTATATTAACCCTACATAACCAATCATATTTTTTATGCGTTATAACCAATGTTAGTCGATTCGACTAATGTACTCTAAAAATCGGTTCTATGGAACCGGTTCTTCATTAAATATTATAAAAGATATCAAAAGAAGAAAATAATACAGTCTTTTGTTTTTAAAAATAAAAAATCTTTCATATTTAGTTTATTTTTGATTAATTTTGGTATAAAATTACTTGCTACTCTTATTCAGTCTTAGTAGTATCATATGGTACTAACAAAAAAAAAAAAAATAGAACATAACTCAAAAACATATAAGGCTTTCTGCCGTTATAAAATGAAAGCATTACTTTAAGTAACTAAACTAGAAAAAAACTTTTAAATCATTATTTTGCACAGAAGGCACAAA
This sequence comes from Bactrocera dorsalis, assembly GCF_023373825.1. Taxonomy (NCBI): domain Eukaryota; kingdom Metazoa; phylum Arthropoda; class Insecta; order Diptera; family Tephritidae; genus Bactrocera; species Bactrocera dorsalis. The sequence continues at coordinate 30,178,299 of NC_064303.1, read as the reverse complement.
GCTCAACTTTGTGCTCACCACAGGTACTTTTGCCGCATTTTCTGCATACTGTCTTCGTCATGCGGTGTTTTTGATATGGGCAGAAGGCGCAAATTTTTCTTTTGGTATTTTTTTTGGAGCAGCATTCTCTCGACTTGTGTCGATAAAATATTTTGTATGTTTTCGCGTACACATGACTTAAGAGTAGGAGTCCTCAAGCGCTCTTCCATGAATGGTGTGACTAGAGATGAATGAAGTTGCTTCATGAAATCACGACGAGAAAGGGATTTTTTCTTTTCGCTTATCATATTGTGCGTGTAGATCACAGAGCTGTTAACAAATGCAATATTTAGTATGCCAAAAAATAGGCACATTCCAAAATTCTCTCAATTTCATCGTCAGATATTCTATGTGCAGCCATATTACTCGCTAAAAAAAGTTGCACTAAACCCAATGTTAGTCGTAACGACTACCTTACTTTTACGAAAACATACATACCCTTCAGCTAATTCACACAACGTGACTGTGTTCATCGGCAGTAGCTTTGCAACTGAATCAACTGTCACAATATTAAATGAGAGGACGATATATAAAAAGAAAAAAAATTGCGAGAGCAAAAAGAAACAATGTTAGTCGAAACGACTAACATTGGTGAGCCAGGGTTAAATTCGAACGTAATGCACGTTTGACTTATACGCGCCGAAATTTACTCTCGCGCCTTTTATTAACAAGAGTTTTATTTTTCTTTTAAATCCCGAAATTTTCTTTTAGGTTTTTCTTTGCACACGCTAAGAAATGTATTGTATGTATATAAAGTCCATAAGCACATAAAAAGAGTTAAAGACTATAGCAATTAAGAGATACATTGTATTCACTTTACATATGTAAGTGTATTTCAAGTGTAAAAAAATCAACATATGAAATTCCGATCCTTTTTGGAATATCTATGATAAATGTACATATTACATACTCGTTTGTATGTAAAAAATAATAAGTTAAAATATGAATTCACTCCAAACTTGAGCAATAAATAAAATAAAAGTACTTAAATTTTAGAATATCTCACTCCTTGAAGTATTCATTTGGTATTAATACTTCAGACAAAAGCTTTTGCAGATCATTGTTGGGAAGACTTCTTTGGCTTGATGAAGTAGTGTCCGCTGATGACATTTCAGACACGAGCATTTTGATATCATCGTCTGGAAGACTTCGCTGGCTAAATGTCTGTCCTTGGGTTGATGAAGTAAAGAGATGAAATTTCAGACATGATAATTTGGATATCCTCGTCTCGAATATTGCGCTGCGAGGTTTGGTATTGGCTTGACGAAGGAGTATCGGATGATAAAATGGGCTTGAAAAATGAATCAATCCGCTTATGTGACAAAAATAGTTTCTTTTGTGTAAACAAATCTTTGTAATGTTGCAAGCTATTGTTAATTGAGTTTCGTGTTGAGATAACTCGCTCTTCATCTTTGTCGAATTTTTCAAAAATATTGTTAAAAGCCTCTGATAGCTTTGAGATTGGGAATTGTGAACGTTCCCTCTCATTTTCGACCATCGAATTTTCAAATAGATTATCATCTTTATTAGGAGTATCTGTCAATGCCAATGCTTCTGCGTTAGTTAATGGTTCATCACCTGTTTCCAAGATATCAATAAGGTCGGATTCATCAACATCTGTGAAGCCAACAGTGTGCGCTAAGTTAATTAGTTCTATATTTAAATCGTTGGAATTATCTTCTGATCCACATCGAGATGTAGTATATTCCGGCCATATGTTTTTCCATGCATGTACCACAGGTGGTACACGCCGCCAGATAAACGAAGGGCACCACCGGTGGTACACAGGCAGATTCATTTATCTGGCGGTGTGTACCACCGGTGGTACACAAATGTTTATACTTTTAATTCAAAAACCACACTAGAAAGAGACATACTAGAAAAACCTTATTAGAAAGAAATAAAACCAAATAGATTGGAAATTATAAATTTATATTTATTGTAGGCGTTTTCAACATAAACAAAATTTATTGAAGTATTTCGCTATTCAACTAACCGAACACCTTCTTCAAAATTCGCAAAGTTGTCAGCTCACAATGACGAAAACTATTGCGCAGTAGAAAAATTCCGCCAACGAACAAGTCGGTTTTGCGTGCATATTGCGCAATAGAAGAGTTCCGTTGAACGAACAACTTGGTTTCTCGTGCACGCGCTGTATAAATTACGAATAACCGTCTTGTTTCTTTATTATTATCACTTTATTAATCAGATCATGCTGTCTGATGAGTTCTCTGTTACAAACTGAAACTTACATTCTAAAGCTAATGTCTTAAATAAGTCCCTGCACCTTGTCTTAGTTGTTTTGTCCCGCAATTCGTTGTTAGTAGTAGTTGTAGAGTTATTTCAGCGGATACGACGCCGACGCTTGCGTTGGCAGTTTTCCGCTACCGCTATGCCTTACCCGTCAGCGTGGGAATGTGAATTCGTTGACTCAGGCCACGCGCGGACTTTATTGTTGACAAAGGGCAGCTTATGTTAACTGCTAGCTGCCAGCGTGAGAATGTGGATTCGCTGACTCAGGCCACGCGCGGACTTTATTGTTGACAAAGGGCAGCTTATGTTAACTTATACGAACACGCAAAAAATGCCCCGGGTAGAACGTGTTAAACAAAAAAAAAAAAAAATAGGGTTACAAAGTTAATAGTTTTATTTTTTTTTAATTCATGTGCTTAACACGAGTTGCGTCCCGCCCACTGACTTTTTAATGACTGTGCTCATGTCCCTTTTGTTAAGTTGGTCGTCCCTCTTGACAGTGTTAAGTGTTACCATAGGTCATTGTTGCATTTTGTGTCACCCTCACTTTTGAATATTAAGCTGAGATCACACGATTGGTCAAATGTACCGATTTTTGACAAAATTTTTCTGTACAAATTTGTACAAAATAAATTTTGTGTACCGATACAATTTGTACACTTCAATAATATGACAGATATTTGTGCAACCCAGTCACATGGTTGGGCTTGTCATCTTAAATAAAGTAGATAGCTGATAAGCTTTGAATACATAATTACATATATTTGAACGTAATTTTATAATTTTTAAATATAATGATTTCTTCATCAAGAAAAAAGAAAATAGTGGAAATTATGTGTATTTGTGTACACCTAATTAATAAAAAGAAACAAATAAAAGAAAAACGAACATTGAAGAAGCGAAGCGTTTGGGTGCTGGATTGGCTTCAGAGAAGAAGTACTGATGGCGCGTATGCAAAAACTCTCAAAAATATTTGTTTAAAAATTAACTTCGCATGAACGAAGCCACTTTTAAATATATTCTTGAATTAGTCTCTCCAAACATAAAAAAGTGACACCAATATGCGCAAAGCAATACCAGCCAATGAACGTTTGGCGACGCGAAGGAGAGTAATCACAGAACCGCCAAACCATCCTGATATATATACTTACATTTTTTCTTTTCAATATATCGAATAAATTAGCAAATGTTAAGCAACCATGTTTTATTATTGTATTAGCAATTTTGCAGTTGAAAAAAAGACAACAAAAAAATTTAATTCTTTAACAAAAAAAAAACAAAAAAGTTATATTGTCTATGTTAACAAAGAATTGGTTGAGCATCTATAATAATCGCTCGGCAAATTGGACATAATGTTTTTATGCCTACCGAATCATTTCTATTTTTCATATGATTATAACAATCTTGACCAACTTTGTAATGTTTGCACGGGTTGAAAAGAAGCTGTCTTTCCCTTTCGCAACATATTATACAGAAGAGGCTTTGTTGTGTTTGCGCATAATTATTTAAGCTTCCTTCTCCACTTGCTTCAGCGTTGTTGGATTCATCATCATCAGAAGTGTGAAGCTCATTTATGAAATCTTCTGCAACCAAGCAGTTTTTCATATGTGAAAACTGTGTGAGAATTTCCATTAATGTTATTTTTTTTTTTAAGCTGAGTTTTTGCTTTATATAACAGTCACGTCGATAACATATTGATTTTTTCGTTCTATATAACGAGCTGCAGCCGGAAGTTGATTTTGAAAAATCACAACATTTCTCCGAAACTATTCCTAATTGTGTGTCCAAAACTTGAAAAAATTACCACGCTTCGGGAGCTTTATGTTTAAACGGCTATGAAAACGCACAGTTAGTAGTCCTCATGGGTTCGTTATATACTGTAAAGTTGACCGGTTTTTCCTAAAATAATAAAATGTAACTATTAATTAATTTCCGTTTAAATTCAAATACTTACTTTTACCATCCACTGACGTTTGAAGTATTTTATGAAAGGACCGAAAAAGCTTTCAGTCTTGTTTCCTGTACACAGATTTTCACCCATAGCTTCACTTTCTAAAATGGCATAAGCACTCTCAATATCTTTAGGTTTCAGCAACGGTAAATAGAGAAATTTTGAGAATAATGCTTTGGCTTCTTTCTTTCTATTTAATTTTGTAATGAAATTAGAAATTTTAGATGCTTTTCGCCGAAGAGCGTTTGTGTAATGGAACCAATATCCGATCGCTTTTACTTCTTGGTATACACATTTGAAAGCACTACGCTGGCTTCATAATCAGTAAGTATTGACTTTGGATGCAGATCCAACACATTAGATTGTATATATTTTAGTAGATGTACGTATGCTGCCTCGGATTTTGATGACATCAGCACATAAATAAACGGATACGCCTGAGAGATGAAATTTTTATTTTATAAATAATGTTTACAACACATATAATGATATACTTACGTGATCTGAGTGAATGAAGTGTATTATGAGCAGTTGTTTAAACTGTTTAGAAAATGGTACACTACTAAAAGTGCCATCAATGATATAATTGCTTCCTTCCGAGCCACTCATTTTGGTTATAGCATTAGAAATAGTCGGTGAAATAAATAAAGCGTATGAAAATATGAAATTTTTCTTTTGGATCAAATCTAGACATAGCGATTTGTTTTTGAACTTCTTCATTTGTAAGCACATCAATGATTTCTTCGAATGTGGTAGGTTGTTTGGGATATTTTTCGTGTATTATTTCAAACAAATGTCTACGCATTGAACCAAACTCCACTAAATGTGCAGATGATCTATGCTTTTTGCACTGATCGTCAAATATTTCACGAACACTAGTTCTTTTTAAAGTGGCATTTTTGACCTCACTTTTGATCGCATTTATTATTTTCAATTTATCAAACAATATATTTTGTTTTTCATGATCATGGACTGAATTTGAGTTTTTAATTTTACGACAATGAATCAGGAGGTTGTTGAAATCAACTGCAACACCAACTTTACAGTTCTTATTGTAACAATAATATTATTTAATATTTCTACTTGTATATTTATATTTATAGATTTGTTCTTCCTTTTCAATATACAAAAGTATACTATTTTTTCTAAACCCTGGTATAATGGTGTACTCAAAATCTGTGTTCACATTTTCCATTTTGTTAAGAATTTCGCGAAATAGAAAACACGTGCACGACAACAAAAATATGACATTAAATAATAACGTCATTGTCAAAAGCACTTTTTATCAACACAGGGTGAGGATTTCCCATTTTTGTTATCTTGTAAAAGGGTAACACTTTACTAATCTTTCATAAATTGCAAAATATAAAAAATGTTAAAAAAATCAAATATGATTTTTCTTTAAAATGCATTTGTGAGATAAGGCCATGATGGCTTTATCTCAAATTCAAAAGCGAGATAAAGCCATATCGTTTTTCCAAAATAATATGGCTTAATCTCCCATTCAGATGTGAGTTAATGCCATCATGACCTTAACTCACATGGCCTTATCGCACCCCCCGCCCCCCTATAGGTAACAAGTTAAATTTTTTACGTTGGAGTTTTTATATATTTTTAAGTTCTACTTACCCATAATGCTATCCTCCACAAGTTCGGCGGGACAAAAACTTTTAAATCCGCCTAGTGCTTGGTGGACCACCTCATAATATTTCCACTGACTAGGGGAGCCACCCGATGGGCCAATTTTCTGCTTTTCTTCTCTAAAAATAAAAAAAAATATTTAATTTTTATGTTAACCTCACAATTTATTACTTACCTGTATTTGTTTGTAAAATTGTGTAACTTTATTTTAATTTCAGTGGACGTATATTCGTGTCCAGCCAAAAGCATTATACATACAAGACATCTCCTCATAAATATGGTTATTTTTTCTATTTGACCGCAGCTCGGGTATTTTTTGTTGCCATACCTCTATTAAGTAGGCCTCGGCAGCCTCACTCCACATAACTCTTTTTTTTTTTTTGCGTTGTTTCCATATTTATTTTATTTTGTACTGTGATTTGTAATCAACCAAAACTGTTTTTGTCTGTTATCTTTATATTCTGACAGTTTATAGTGTCAAAATCAGCTGCAATTAAACAAATTTGACCAACAGATGGTGCAAAATCAGAGTCGCACGAACAGATTTAGCGTGGATCAGTTTCAAATTATTTCAATGAAGTGATTTGGAACTGTCATTTTTGTAAGGCGAAATCTTGATACATTTTTAAGATTAGTGGGATAATCCATTCAACAGCCGAAATCGTGTGATTAAGTGTCGGTCTATAGTATTAGTGATAGTAACTTCTGTCGTACAGCCATTTACGTTGTCAAACTCTTTCGTTCAAAAATCCAAAATGGTACAGCTGTACTTTCATTGCTTGCAAAGCCAAAAAAATAGTCACTCAAGAATTCAATAAATAAGCTTTTCGCGATATCCTCTTCTTTCGGATTTGCATTATAGTTGTTCTATTTTTTTATATCCATAAGAAATTAAAATTTCCTTACTATCCAGATAGGATACGGTATTCTACCGACTACCGACATAATTTTCATTATAGCTGTCAGTCCCTAAATCAGCCAAACAAGAGTAAATAGTAAATAAAATTATAATTCCGCCCTATACGCTGTAGCCTGTCTGGTACTGCCCTTATGCATATTTTTTCCTCTCGCTATTAGAATAGTGGCATCGCGATCTTCTTTTTTTGTTTGTTAGCCACTTTTATTCCGTCTTTTCGTTCGGAAATATGTAAATTATATCACCAAACTTACATGTAATAGTATTTCTATCTTTATTGTGGTAATTCAATACTTTTTCTTGATTTTTTAGTAAAATGTCTTCTATTTCCAGATACTTTTCTCGATTGAAGAATACATCTTCCGGTTTGTGAATGTATACTTTTTTTATACTGTCGTATTGCGTTAAACAATCATTCGCCAGGAGCTGTTTTGTTTTTACTATTCCCCTACTTTTGATGAAATTGGAGTTATTCTTATAGCTGGATGTCCTTCAATCGTTAGTCATGGTCGTCATCAAAAGGGGGGTCTCTCATCCGAGGCTGTTTAAATTGTTTTCATTGTCTTTATTAAATTGGCTATAATTGTAGTATATGTATATGGTGTAAATGTAAGCACTTCCGTACAGTATGGTACTGAGCAGGAGGCCTGTGATGCTACTCAATCGAAATTAATAATTTTGATAGGGTTGGGTTACTTTACACATTTTTGTTTCTTCTTAATGGTGAATTAATTGTTTAATGTTTCAGGATTTGTTAACTATTGCAGGATTCGTCGTTGTTTGCTCTTCTATGGTCTGTTGGGAATGTTAATCATTCGTTGCTGACCGCTTTATCAGGATCTGCTGTTGATTCATTTCTTAAAGTATCGTGCACCGTTAAAGGATTTATACTTCTATTCATGTGGGATTATTATAGGGACCACCACCCACACTCCCCATCAGGATATTAAACACGATATATTTAAACGATTAACTAGTGTTCTAGTGTTTATTTATAAAAAGTCTTAAATTTAGTTGTTAAGATTATAGTACATACATACATATGTGTTAGCACAAACGTTCTTGCGGACAACGGCTCGGCACGACTTACTTATTGAACAGTTCACGGCAACTTAAACTCTACTGAACTTGTTCGTGTTTCGTCAAAAGTTCGTCCAGTTAAAGGGTTGTGTGTCATTGTGTTCTTTTGTCAGCGTTGTACTGTTGACCACTTCTAGTCCGGTGTTCGGATCCCACATTCATTGCCATTTATTTCGACACTTTTATCAGGCATTTAGTGCTGGAAGTCCCACTTCCTGTGGATTTTTTGTTTTATTACTTTCGAAATAAGATCTGGCTTTTTGGATGACAAATAAATTTGCCATCCCCATTGCGGCCCAATTAATTTTTACATAAAGTAATAATTAGTCAAAAGATATATTTGTGAACTACACCGAGATGCGCCCTCTCTACTAATGCTCTTAAGACTGGCTCCTTTTTAAACAATTTTTTATTAATATACAATTAATATCCCAAAAACGAAATTTAGATTCTAACCAAAGGGATGTATTAAAAATATGACGCGTTAGTGCTGAAGAGTGTAATTCAATTATTTGGTAGTAATAATTTCATTACTAACTGATGGTTGGGATCCACAGGAGATTGAATCAAAAAGTTATGTTACTCAATGTTCTTCCGTTAAATAAAACAGCATATCTCTTTGAAGGTTACACCAATAATAAATCTTTATTTCTAAACCAAGTTTACGTGAAGGCAAACAAGTAAAAGAAATTTGATGAGTCAAGAAAAATACAGTAAAAATTAAAGCAATAGAGTAACTTCGGGTATTAAGGTATACCTATTTCTTTTTGGGTCATAACTCACAAGATACGCACTCTAAGCTTTCCAAATTTTGTGCATATTATCAGTAAAGTATTGGCTACAAGAATATGAAACAAGGATTGCGTTACAATAAAAAAAAATTATTTATGAGCAAAAATATAAAAAAAAGTCAAAAATTGGCACTTCGAAAAACGTACGGGTAATTTGGTATACATGGTTCGTTTAATATGGTATACTATACCATATTACCCTACCAATATTACGGCTATATATAAACCAAAAAGATAGTTATCTAGTAAAACAAATGATTAGTTATAGTGAATTTTTTATTAAAAAATTTAAATAAATTCCTTTCCATCGGATTCATCTAAACATACGCTTTGATCCGAGTCAGTAGTAGACTCACGCCGTTGTTTTTGCGAGCACATGTTTTCTTCTTTTCGACTGGCTTCAATTCAATCAGCTTTCGAAAAAAATCTGTTTGTCCAACGGAAAAATTCCAGTACTTCTGAATCCACTGATAGCTATTTGGCCAGTTTGAACGCGCAAATAAGCTTTTGTAAAAAGTCCAACCAAATCATATAGAGTTACCTTCCGTCCTTGATCGCGTGTAAAACGCCTTACTTCGTCACTATAGTATACCTTAAGTGGACCCATGAAAGTTTTGTCCAATGGCTGCAATTTGTGTGTAGAGTGTGGAGGCAAGGAGAGAATAACAACTCCATTTTTACGGGCTAAGTCCAATAATTCAATATTTCTCGTGTGACTATAATGCCCATCTAAAATGAGTAAAATGGGTTGATGTTTGCTTGGCTTTGTGAACTCTAAAAAATGTTTAAACCATTCTGTAAAAATTGGTATTTGCACCCATCCAGAAAGATGACACGACGATTTTGCTCCAGGTGGTGCATTCTTCATAAGGAGTGGATGATTGTTTTTCCTTGGGAAAATAAAATATGGCGGCACGAAGGATCCACCAGCGCTCATGCACGTTATAACAATAATGAATGATCCGCGCTCTGCGGAAGTCATAACGCCTATTTGCCTTTTTCCTTTTTGTGCGACTACTTTTAGTTGTCGAGACTGCACCACTGACAATCCTGTTTCGTCTACATTCCAAATACTTGTTGCTGAAAAATTGTGTTTGATATATTCACTTTCCAATAAGTTGAAAAACAAAGCCACATTTTCACGATTAAATCCCTTTGCTCTATCAAACGATGTACCAGTTGGTGATCGAAAGCTTAATTTTTCTCTATGGCTTTTGCAAAATGCGTAAAACCAGTCTTTTCCTGCACATTTTTGCAAAGTATTAAATTGATTCGGTATGTCGTTTCTTGTTGTAATTTGGATTGCAAGCGACCTTAAATCCCATCTCGTTAGCCCCCGAAAGCGAGACACCATCTCCAAAGCGTATTTAACTATATCGCTTTCCATCTCGGGGGTAAAGACTGGTTTTCGTCCGAGTTTTGCTGAAAGAAGCTCCTCTGTAGGCTTTTCACATCTAGCCATGTGCTGCGCGTGGTGTGCGGAACATCGAAGACTTTTGTGGCCAGTAAAATACCCATTTCATCGTTGCGCTTACGAGAGAAAACGTAAATCGGTGGAATACGGTTACCAGATCCGTTAACAATACCTACCATAGTTACTAAACACCCCGCTCTGAAGATGCGGCTTGCGATACGGTTCGCTTTCCTTTTTCAGCTATGACCTAAAAGTGTTTGTAGAACTTGAAGGTTATTTGAAATATAAAAATGGAGTAATTCTTACTTTAGGAGAATCCAAAACAGTACTTATTCCAGTCTCATCTATCTACCGAACTTACGGTCAGAAGTAAAGTTGTTTAAATCGTATACTTTTTTTAAGTTTGAAAAAAATAAAGAAACCGCTTCCTGAGAAAATGCAAAAAGTCGTGATATGCTGGTGTTTTCAGGTTTTCGTAGACTTAAATCATTATTTCTATGGATGAAGCATTTCAACCAATCAATTCCAGCTCTTCTTCTCTTTGTCCCAGCTTGGGGGATATTTTATTTTATATTTAGAAACATATTTGAAAAGGAATCATACGTTAGCCCGTGATGAAGACTAGAAGTTTTTATGAAATATACCAAATGTCTTTCTTGCGCAGCTGTAAGAACTTGGTTCGACGAGTATTTAGACTCCGAATCCTCCCTTGTGCGATTACTTACATTTTTTCGCTTTGAAAACTACACACTATTATTTATTGAAAAATCTTAAATAACAGCAAATCACACTTTTATTATAATATGTTTGGGGAAAAAACGAACGTAATAAGTCTTAAAACGTCCCTGCGAGAAGCATACTGGTAAAATGACTAGTAAAACGACCTGGAGCCGTGACGGGGACTTTCCGTAAATCTTTCAGTCACACTCTTAAGAGCCATGGGCACTTTTTTGACCGTTTCTTTTCATTACGTACCTAATTGTGTGATTGTATATACCGTTCTTACTCAAAGCTTAGTAGCATAACAAAATGTATAGCTGCACCGCACATTCACGTTATATGTGCCCGGTGTTTTACCAGTAAATTAACTAGTAGCTTTTCCGCAGATTTACTAGTTTACTGACGGTCATTTTTTGAGAAAATGTGTGGTGAAATGAGAGTAAAACTTCTAGTGATTTGACAATTTTTTTGACATTTCATTTTGCAGTTAAATACAAAGTGAAATACTAAGGTTTTTTACTTGCCATAATGGAATACCGCAAAATATATTTAGAAATAAAAATCCATTTTTTTTTGTATGTTTTCTTTTATATTAGTACTTTAAGAAAAATTTACAATTTTGTTATAAGTTTTTTTTGTTCAGCAAATAGCGTTTATGCTTTTGCCTGTTGTGGCTTTGCTCAACGCTCTTTCGGACTTCCTTTTCGAAGTCGATGCGTCCATGCAGTTTGAAAATTTCTGAAACAAATAAAACATAATAACAGAAAACTTGGTAAATAAAGTTAACAATAGTATGAATTACCAAATAGAGCCACGCTAACTATTTTTAATTTTGAAAGCGATTTCTTCCCGCACCTCCCATCCCAATTGAACAAACTGAGGACTTCGTCGCCAAAAACTCGCTTCATAACTTCGCCAATATCCCCAGAAGTGCCCTTTAAAGTGAAAAGATATGTTATCTGCAAAGACATTTGTGATTTTGTTAATTCATAAACATGTGTACTCTAAGAAAAAAAAAACAAAAACAATACTCACAACTGCATCTTCATAATTTTTTTCTAATATCTTCTCCTCCAAATCAAAGACCGCATCCAAGGTCTGCATTGGCATAAGAACTGCCAGTTCGGTGTGAAAGTCTTCGCAACTTTCTCCCGAGATGCGGCACACTGTCTGCTGCACCTTTTTTACTAGGACTTTCGTCTCTCGCACGATTTTGTGGTGGGCCATGACATCAGTTTTATTAATTATCTGAAATATGTACATATGTAGATAGTAATAATTGATATACACCTGTGTGCACAAAAATAGCAGCTAAATTCAAAATTGAATTTTACTGCTATTTTTGCACACACAGATGTATGAAAATTTGCATTAAAAAATATATAAAATGTATACTTCTGTAAGGAAGTGACCTAAATATAATGATCACTTACGTTTTCTTCCAATTTGTCCAGGCGACTTTCCAAGTTCAATTGCTTTTCCAAAATTAAATCTAACTTGGCCATTATATCTGTAAGAATAAAATTATTTGTAGCAAGTTCATACTTCTATATACTAGGAATAATTAGTAAAAGTGCTAAAAAAAATATTGACTTTAATGTTTTACGTAAAGTGGTTAACATTACCTTTGTTTGCATCTAAGCCCTCGGAAGCAGTTGCAGTTTCTTCAGAGTAAAACATGTTTTGGCTGTGCGGAGTGAGTACTGTAAAACATTTCATAAAGTCTGAAGAAAGTTATTTCTATATTTATTTCGAAATTCTTACCTTGACTTGAAGAGCTAGCGTAAAAATTATGCGATAGTTGCACTTTTTTCCTTTTTAAGCCCTAAGGAGTGGAAGTTGATGGAGGCGTCACATTAAAATATCATTCGACTCCATCATATTGCTCCAACGATGCATTATTTAAAAAAAAAATATATATATAAATTAGTGAAATTCTAAGTTGAACAGATTTGATAAACAGCAGAATAAACATACAACTAGTGTGCAAAGTCATAAAAGAGGTGGTGTAAAATTGGAATTAAAAGAAAACGATTTTCATGAGGTACGCAAAAGTATTTGTATTTAATATTTTTTTTTGGAAAACGTATTAATTCTTCACTTAACCCACTTGCTACTAAAATGCCAAGAGCAGAAAATGATTCAAGGGGTTCACTAAAGTAATTACTGATTTCTTTAAAATTGTAACCGACTACTACTTCTGCTCCCGATTCAATACTCGTATTTATGACTTTGAAAGGTCCCGTCTCTTGACTGAAGCAAAACGAATCTTTCTCTTTTTTAGGATTTATAAAAAACGTGTCAAACATTGAATTGTTTTCTTCTATTAAATTGTTTCTTTCTTCAATTCTTAAATATAGCTGTTGCAAAATATTTTTAATAAGTTTTTTTAAGCGCTGCATGTATTTTTCAAATTTGTAAGCAGAAAATGTTTCTAAGGGACCAAATTCTGTAGCACTTTCAGTCAAATGAAGTAGGCCATGCAGGTTAAAACTTATCAAATGTTCCCCATAAATATTGCCAAACAAACTAACAAACTCCTCTAATAATTGTTGTACAATATTTGCTTCTCTTTTGTAAGACCTTTCGCAAGAGAGAATACGTATACTAGCATGTAGTAAAAGAAAATGGTAGTACAAATCTTCACCAACACAATTTTTTAAAATAAATATACCAGAGTATAATAAAAATTGTCGATATTCAGTAGATTTCCAACTTTTTAAATCATTGAGATTTCTGCAAACTCTTCCGAATTCAGAAGGAACCCAAGAAGAAACAAAATTGATCTTTTGATTCATTACGTTAACGTTTACTTTACTTACTATAAGGTGTAGCAGCTTTTTAGCTACACCTAAATCGACGAGGTGCATGGGATCTAAAGGGAATTGAGAAACCATTCCAAAAGCTGCTACTTCTAGCACGTTTTCTTGTTCCCGAAATTCTAAATTATGGTGTGCCGGATCATTTCTATTTTTGAATGAAAAATCTGTTCTTAATTCACTTAAATTTTTAGAGAAGCATACCCTTCTTTTATTAAATGTGCCTACTTGACAACATTTTGGGCAGCCGTGCTTTGAATTGTGATTTTGAACCCCAGTCACAAAAGCTCTCGCTGGCGAATCACAAGTAAACAAACGAATATTAAAACTTTTCAAAATTGGATTTATTAAACCGACTTTTAACCCGTTTTTTCTCAAGTACACTACCTCGTCACAAAATTCTTTCATAAATTCATTTGTGCAATTTGGTTTCTGTTTTCCTGAGAAGCAGGCAATAGTGAAAGGAGTGGTTTTCGGAAAGCCAACAATTGAACCAAGAATGGGCCATAGGGCTCTGTTCGAACTTTTAAATAGTCTTAAGCCGTCGATTCCAACATCTATTAACACTTCACTTTTTTCATTCAAAAATGGAAATGAATTTGATTCAAAATGCTTTTGAATGCCAATATACGTAAATTCTCCGCCGGAGATATTCTTTATAACTGATTTAATTTTTGTTGTTTCAAGCACAGTTTTTGCAGACAAGGGCAAATCATGCACTCCTATTTTTCTTAAAACACTGAGCAAATCGCTCAATACGGCTTGAGACACATTATTTTTAATTGCCCATAACTTTAAATGCTTGCACTTTTCTGCACTTGAAACAACTTCATTTTCATTTTCCGACTGGCATTCTGAGCCGGAAAATGAGAAAGAATCTTCAGGAGTAGAATGTAGCGCAGCCGCGGCAGCTTCGCCATCTTCCCCATCAGCACGCGCAAATTCCGATAAACTTTCGTATCGCACTGAACTTCTTTCACACTCCTTTTTAACTTTGCACATTTCATTATAAAATGTTTTCCTCTTCATTTTTTGTATAAATAATATCACTTTACTCACCTGATGTAATTGTTTTGTTCTCGTTAATTCACTCGCGCGTCTTTTTGTGGCTTTCGCGTTCACTTGTAAATATGCAATTAATTGTGATACATATGTCGTGCTGCCACTGACATGAAAATAAATGCCACAACAGGTGGAATTGCTTTCTCTTCTTCTAATTTGCCCGAATTTTTAAAAAAGCTTTGCAAATTAATTGATTTTGTCGATTGGGCAACACCATTTTCTTCGTTTTGGTCTTTTTCGGTAAAATGAAACATTGCTCCATTCCTATGCACACAATATGCGCGAATGAATAAAGCATAATGTGAAAGTTTGATGTTGTTTCTTTTTGCCAATCATTACTACAAATTTTCAACATGCTTTTTTATGTATTGGTAAAAATGCTTGAATGTGTTTGAGAATCGGTTATGGAATTTTTGCAGGGGTATTTTTTACACACTAATACTTACGAACACTTTTTACATATACACACTTGAAAAATAGAAAAACACTCCCCCTTCTACCCTACATACATAAATAAATCAATGGAAATCAACGTAGAAGTTTGGCTGAAAAATTGTCTTATTTAAGTACGCGGCTTCTATACAAGCTTTCTTCACAGGTGGACCATCTTCAAATACTTTACGCTTCGAAGTTTTCTTCGGGGAGGTATAAGTAACATCCTTAAAAATGTCGTCACTTGAGAAGTCATCACCACTAAACAGTTCCTCATCATCCATTGTGTCTGCATATGCGAAATGATAGGTTATACTTTCTTCAGTTGTCCAATTCATTGTATACTCTTTATAATTCTTATAAAAATACTCACACTTAATTAAGAAAGTCAACAGTCGATGATAAATTGTCTTTAAACAATCAAACAAGACTTAATACAAAATGCGTTTCCTCAACAAAACAAAAAACAAAACAATGAAAAAAAGCACTCGCAAGCACATGTGTATAAATAAGCAATATCCATTCGCGAACATATGTTTACTACTAGTAAACAAACAACAGTAGAGTTGCTAAATATTATTAATATTGCTTAAGCTCATAATATAAAATATAATAACACATGAAATAATTTAATAAATTATTATTTTTTAATTAATGCAATATTAATTGCCATTTAATCCAAATTAATCAAAATTTTTAATCAAACTAAATTTTTGATTAAATTTTTTTAATCTGTAAAATATTTTTTAAAACTAAATTAATTTCCTTTAATCATGATTAAATTTTGATTAAATTTAATTTCATTAAAAAGGAAACATCTTTTAATCCTAATTTAACCAGTTAATCAAGTCATGAAAATACTTTAATCAAATTATTAATGATTAAGATTATTAATCGATAATTAACAGCTCTGGCAACATCTAGTTGAAAATCATTTCCCACTGTTTGCTGATAGCTTCCATGAGCTAAAAATCTGAGGACGCAGCGCAAATTTAACATCGGCGATATTGACGACGATAGGTTAATCGGACATTTTTCTTTACGCTCTCTAGCACATACATAAATGCATCCTTGCTTAACCGAAAGTTTTCTTTAAATCTGTTTATAAAAACTTATGTGACGTGATATTTGTTTATGTACTTTTATAGCAATAGATACTTACAATGCTGAAGAAAATTCCATGAGATTGGAGTGATCCCTGATAAACCGTCGCTGCCTAAGTAACTTGGTTGTTGTCCTTTCAACATAATTATCTTCAAAATATAAATCCATGTTGTTGAACATTTTTAATTTTAAAATCACCGTAAAATTTCAAAACACACAATATTCAGTTTTAATACGTCAAAAATGTCAACTTCGGATGAACTCGTGTGACATTTCTCAATTATTTTAGTATAGCAACAAAAAAGTTGAGCGAATGTGTTCGTTCGCCAGTCACAATATGAACATGGCGAATTTTCGCCTAAAACATTCGACTCGCCAAAGCATTCGCTTCGGCAGGGACAATACCAGTAAAAGCCTTATCTTCGAATTCGGTCATCGGCTTGGAGCTTGGTCCTCCATCTTGCACGTGTTGCAGTTGGCTAACGTCTACAAATTAACACGACAATAGCTTTTTAGAGTTTATTTATTACTTTTCTTATATAAAATACAATAACAATTCGAATCTTTAAGTTTTAAAATGGACGTTTTATATATGTTAGCGTCTGGTTGCGTCAGAAGTTCCTAGAATAATTATTGTTCAGTGGCGTAAGACTCGTACTGCAATTCAGCTCAACATTGAATTTGTTGCAGGCGGAGTTGCCACAGCTTCTTGAGCCATTTGTTGCTCCTGGTCGGTTAATTTTCTTTCTCCTCCGTTTCCCAAATTCCGGTTAGCATCAAATCGATTCATTTTATTTTTTTTTAATATAAGTTTTTTTGTTATTCTAAGGTTTTAATCATTTAACGTTTTAACACTGACTTCTTTTGATTACGGTTCTTTACAATAATTTTTTTAGAAATATAACTCTGCGAATGCGCCAATTATGTATATAAATTATTCTTCCAGTCCTATGGGCTGTTGTCCAGGAAATAAAATCACAGTTAACTCTTCCAATCCAATAATTTTTATTAAGCACTATGTGCTTTTGTTCAAGTCTGGCTTAAGACTAAAACTTAAAAATATGAGCCATGCCTGATTCCCTATACTTGGCACAATTTCGGCATTTCTGCTATTGCTGCACCTGATACTGTTGTTGTTGTCGTTTAGACAACAGGTGAATCGCTGCTACCGTGCTGATATTGGAGTAGCGAAGAATTTGCCAGTTGATAAGAAAATACTGATGCGGACTATTCCCACGCTTACTGGCTGGTGTGGAGTAGTTCTAAGAACGCTACAGTGGGCAAACTACCAGACTAATGCGTTAACTGTCCCCCTTCTAAATCGATTCCGTCTGCGGCCGCTTGCATTGTCTTGGCTACCGCTTCCTTCTTGTCATTTGTGTCCTTTATGCGTTTATATGTCCAGCGTATCCAAAATACTAATGTTGCACCTATAATGATAACAACGGCCAGTATCACTAACATGCAGAGGGTCCATATCCACCATTCCATGTAGGTTTTCAATATTTCCAAGGTTCCTCAAATTAATTTTGCGCAAATAAGGTAGGCTTAAAATTTCCAAATGGTCGGTCAAGTTAACAAATTGCGTTGAAGGAATCCCAGGTCGGAGCGTTGCCTTCACTTTTTCAGTGAAAAGTTGTACTATTTATGCAAACTACTCCCTCGAATGTCACTAAATAAGTACCGGATTTTGTTACCGATGATTTTCTTCTTCCCGAACTTCGACTGTTTGGTCGTTTATGATAATTAAGCCACTGTCAACTTCGATAATCGGATCAAGGTTATTGTAGGTAGTTTTGCATGTCGCCTTATTATTGTTGTATAGTTGTCTCACACATGTAGAATCCGTTTTTATTTTACGGAAACTTTTAGATAGCGTTGTCGTGCAAACTGCCCTATTCTATGGCCATTAGAAGTCGAGGAATAATTGGCCAGACTAATGTGTTAACTTATATATATAGAGATCCTGAGCGAAATAAAACACGTGTTTACTCTTCAGGATCCAAATGCAAAAAGGGACGATAAGCGTTTTTATTTTTGTTTACTCACTTGCTTTTGTAGCCACTTTTGCACGTATGTATGTATTTAGGAACTGATCAGCAAACACTTTCGAACGTATATATGGATTTAGGAAATTATCAGCACGCACTTTGAACGTATGTATATGAAAATGAGAATTTAGCAGCAACCACACTTTTGATGTATGTATTTGAAAATTTGAAAACACTTTTATGCGGTTTTATTTGAAAATTTGAAAACACTTTTATGCGGTTTTATTTGAAGAATATTGGAGAACACCTTTAGGCGGTTTTATTTGAAGAATATTGGAGAACACTTTTGTGCACTTGTAGTTGCAAATCCGAAGAATTGAAATATTGGAAAACACTTTTATGCACTTGTGCTTGGAAATCTGAAGATACTTTTATGCGCTTTTAGTTGAAATATTGGAAAACACTTTTATGCACTTGTGCTTGGAAATTGGCTAACTCATCTAGCCAATTTTCTTTAACTAACCTAAAGCGAATACAAGTTAGAAGCGAATAGTATGCGCATGGTTGCATTTGCGAAATAAATGCGCAGCTTAACAGCTTAAAGGGAAATATGATGAATCCCCGCAGACAAAACATTTCTTGCTGAATGAAACTGCTTTCTGGAAAACCTTGTTTGACGATGATGGCTTTTCCTGGTTCTCATTCATAGATTGTGACTGGCTGGAGTGAATCTTCACATATACCTTGATCTGCTCCTTCAAATCCTGTATAGTTTCGCCTGGTATAGGCTGCTTTTGTTTGACCTAGAGTCCGATATGGCTTCTTATAAAAATCTTAGCCGCACCCTTCAACAGTTGTTTTACGTAAATAAATTTTTGTAGCTCGTTCCAATATACTGCTGATGCGTTTGCCTCAAAATCCTGCCATTGTTCGAAGCTAGGACGACCTGTTCCTTTAAACGAAGTCGTTTAGTCCTCAACATCACGGAGAGTAAAGTTGTGATATTCGACTCTGACCTCACGCACGCTCCATTGGCTTGCTATTTCTTCCACATCAGTTTCGAAGCTATCACTAACAGTCAGGCCGAATTGCTCCCTTAGTCGGTCCTGTGGTGTCGCTTTTCGTCCACTTGTCGATATCCCAATGTAACCCAATCTTCCCTCCTCCGCTCAAAAATTTCGTTGCGGTTCATGATTTAAAAGGTTAAATACAATGGTTAAAAATGGATAATATTCTAAAACTCTTAATTTTAACCCATTACTCCCCAAGCAGTGAAACCATTGAAATTTTTCGATGAAATTTGTAACTTGGGCTTAAGAAAGAAGAATATGAAATAAAAAGAAAAATAAAAAAATACCTTAATTGATGAATCAGCCCGTCATATAAATAGGAAACTGGGCATATATGTGGGATGTAACAAATTTTATTTCAATATAAATTTGAGATATTACAAATTATTTAAATTTTATGTTAGAATATACAGATGGGTTGTTGTTCGTTTGGCTGTCCGTTCTCGAATGAATCTTTCGCGTCTCCTAGCGTTATAACGCTTCTAAGAACTCAACGCAAGCGTCCTAATGTTTCGTTGAGTTTTTGTTCCAATTCATATTTGTATGTTTTCGGCCATCCTGTTTTCACTCGTCCTCGATTCCATGTCTTCATATATTCTGAGACAGTCGAAGTCTTTCTCGGCCCCTCGGTCTCATCCACTTTTTCTACTTCATATCTACCATGGTTAAGCTTCTTCGCTATCCTATACGGTCCTAAAAACTTTCCCTTCAGTTTCAACCCGCTACCAAATTGTGTTCTCTTTATTGCTACCAAATCGTTTATTTTGTAGTTTTTCTCTCTCTGACGACGTGAATTATATGACTTCCGGTTTTCTTCCTGAACTTTTAAAATGTTTTCTTCCGCTAGTTTTCGTACTGTTTCGCGATTTTCATTTAAGTCGTTTATAACCGTCTCTTCTAGTAGGTCCTTTAGCTCTGGTATGTTGGCCATTCGCATGTCAAGTCCTGGTAATAACTTGAAGGGAGACTGTTTCGTACTCCGAGGAGGTGTATTGTTTATAAGCTGTTGCACCTTTTCTACATGTTTATACCAATTAGTTGGGGTTTCTGTACACAACTTTGACAACATAGGTATAACGATTTTATGAATTATCTCTACCTGTCCGTTTCCTCTTGGAACCCCCGTTGTTTTTAGTAAATGTTGAATATTCTTCTTTTGACAATATTCTCTAAACAAATTTGATGTAAAACCAATATATAAATGTACAACTTACTCGTCGTTGGCCCTACGTGATCAATGTGATATGTACCTAATGGTATATCTTCTTTATCTATGCTGTTCAGGAATCCCTCTTTCTTTCCTGACTTAACTTCATTAACAATGCACTCAATACAGCTTCGGGCTATCTGACAAACTTTACCCTTTACTTGGGGGATATAATACGACTTTTCTAACAGATCCTGCGTTTTCTTTATAGATAGCGTCCTAATGGAGAGACAATGGTTCATTACTTAACATTTTAAATGAAGGAAGAGCTATACGAAATACTATTTTAAAAAAACGACTTTGGTAGTTAATTCACATATAGTGGTGTTCAGAAAAATATGAGGAACACTCCAAATGATACTGTTTGCGAATTATGTTTAACTCTTTATTTTTTATAATATATATTATAATAACAGTCGATTGTAGTGAACATTACTGTCCTTCCGGGAATAGATTTCAATGCAACAACAACTGGAGCGCGACTATGTAACCCCGTTTGAAGCAGTTACTGCTATTGGTGTACATTCGCAAAGCCTTGGCCCCAACCAATGAATATAATATTTAGAAAATATGAATATTTTGCTGTGCCTACTCCTTATTCAACAGTCGCTAGAAGAAAAGGAATATTTATGAGATTTAAAGAACGTACAAATTTTATCGCGAATTGTTACCTCCCGTCATGGTTTCCAGCAGAGCTCTCAGGGTATTGTGAATGCCATTTAAAACACTCATGTGCTCCCTGTGTTGTCTCTCCAAAATCTCTTTCAGCTGCGCATGGTGATTTTCAATCAGACTGGTTGCCTCTTCCACACAGCTTTGGTTTGTGCGCTGTTTGGGTTGCTTTTTGTTTGGCTCAACCTCAAGCATCTGACCCATTGGAACCTCATCAAGTGCCTCCACTTCGAAAATGTCCAAACCGTCCGCGTTTGCCTAGAATTCCGAACGGATCACTAAATAGCTTAGTTTTTAGTTTTGTAATATGTTACTTACGTCCAACCCAATGTTGGCAGTAGCATCACCCTCATCCTCAATGGTAACATCGACCATTTCAGCAGTTGTCTGCAATATACACCAATCTTATTATCACATTTATAATCAAAACTTATATTTTGACAGATGTTACTCACCGACAAACCAATTTCGGGAGTGAGCCCATCACCGTCCACCATGTCGCTGGAAAAAAACCCAAGAATTTCCCGGTCCATGGCATCCAACGGTTTTGGACCGTCCTGCAGCGGCAGGTTGCCAGTTCGTCTGGCGAACGCTCTGTGGGCATTGTGCAGCTTCTTGACTGCCGATTTCCAGTCTATCCAACACTAAAAAAAACCAACACACATATGTAAATTGTAATGCTATACACAAGATTATTTTAGTTTTACCTTTTTCCACTGATTAGGGGCTTGTGGGACCCTCCCAATGCATTTAATTCAGCAGCAACGGCAGCTCAAACCTCTTCGTACTCCTTCCTCGCGTTTGGTTTCATAAATTGGCCCCTTCCAACGCTGCGGTGCTGCTGCATTAAGTGCAGTAACCGCCTCTTTTGGCCATTCGTAATATTATTCATAATAATATATGTAGGATTGCTCACGTTGGGCCTCCGATTTGTAAGAAGGCTTGCGTTGAGCCTCCGGTGACGAGTATAGCAAACGGCCAACCGACCGATATATAATTATAAACTGATGCACACAAATAAATCGTATCAATCTCGCTTCACAAATAGATTTTTCTTTATTTAATTTCACTTTATTCACTATAACTTTACAAGTGTTCAATTTCTGTTCTTAAACGTTTAACTGGCGCTTTACAATATAACTCTAAGTAGCTAATACTTTACTGGTCGCCGTCCGCTATTCAAGTGCCGTCCGTTATTTTTTTCCGTTCGCGTCCCCTTTTCGTTCAGTCAGTGTTGTCGCGTGTCAAAAATGTCCAGTCCGCACGGTTGCATTTCTTAGTCCTACATATATTAACAAAAATATACTTACATTTGCTTTAAATTCAACTAATTCCATTTTGAATTTAACGAAAAATTTTTTTGTCATCACCTCAAATGGAAGTGAGAAAACCAATCGACAGTATTTCATTCAATTTGGTTACAGAAACACATTCAATCGAGCATTCCTACTGAAATGGAATGGAACATATCAGCTGACTATCGATTGAATCGAGTAATTATTTTACAGAAACACATTGAGTGAGAGTGACGTCAAATCAGGAATTTGAGTCGAGAACATCGATCGAAATGGGTTACAGAAAACGCACTACTGATGAGGTTTCATTGGCGGTTGTGGATTGTATGGTTGTCGTCTAAATCTTGTTGAAAAGGAGTCTACCTCCATTGGTTCCGTTGTTTCTTGTTGCATTGGAGGTTGTTGATGAGAAAAATTCTGTTGGAACTGCTGCTGTGTTTGTGGTGCTTGCCACTGTTGATGGCTTCGCTGTTGTACCCTCGGTACGTGTTCCAGTTGGTGATAATGCGAGTCATGCTGCATCGTTCTAGCGATCCCATTTGCTTCTATAAGATTGGTGCATGATCTTGAGTATAATGCATTCTTTGTTGCTGAACTCTTCAATCCTGCGATAAATGTTCTCACGGCATTTAGTTGTTGTATCTCCTTGGAGTGAGCGCTTATCACATTTTCATTCTTGTGTGTCTTCTCTATTTTGGATAATACAACGTTCAGCGCTTGGTTTAACTGATCGTAGTATATATGTAGAGGGTTTTCTGCTTATCTTATCCTCATCATGTCTTCTTCCAGGACATAGAGTGGGCGTTCATCGGCATATGAGTCGTCTAAGCGGTCTATGATTTCCTCGAAGTTTAATTGTGTTATTATTGATGAGAATTTGCGCGGCTCTTCCTGTAATCTTTCCCTTCAGCAAGATTAAGGCTTCCGTGTATATATTCGGTCCCCTGAATGTTTCACGTTTCCCGTTAGAGTTGTGGCCAGTTTCTATACTCATGGTAGTCTCCGCTGAAATTGTTTATTGCTGACTTGAAGAGTCCTAAATCAACTTCATTTGGGTCTGAGTATGTGCAGACTTCGTCCTGTGCTTCTTCCACTGGTGCAGCGGTTATTTCAGCTTGGATTTAAGTGCCTGGATTTCCGTTTTTAGAAAATTTCTTCTGTTGGACCACTTTTAATAAACTTGAATTTTGTTTTGAATTCGTCGTTATTTAAGTTGCGAAGGATTTTATTCACTGAATCCTTTAGTTGACAGGTCCCTGCTCGGGCGCCAATTAAGAATAATCTTTAGTTATTCTATAAAAATATATTTTCCTTGGATTCCTCCAAGGTTTTTTTATTCAAATATATTTATATAAGTGTACACCATGAACAATAATATACTACTGGCTATGCCTAAGATTATATTTAAACTGGGAACAAGAGTTGTATGCGCGTCACTCTTTTATAGCAGTGCAGTTAACAAGTGTCGGCTTCTGATTGGCTAATTCCGGTGGCGTGATTTCTTGGATAACGTCATGCTTGTTTACTTGGCTTGTTGCTAAGTGAGTCATAGATCTATGGCTGCGTGTTAACTCCCACGCTTGTTTTCGAACTATTGGCTATGTTAAGTCGCAGTTCTCCAACAATTGGGCTTATGTGCTGTTGTTATCCAATGATCGCTCTCACGGCAATTGGTTCGCACTTGCTTTACAACTACTGAGATGTAAGGTAGTACCTGTTAACTACAGTGATCGCTCTCACAGCGTTCGGTGCCCACTTGCCTAACAGCTTTTGGTAATGCTGCAAGGTTGTATGCTTGTCATTTTCACTAGATGGAGGGCATTAGAAAGCAGAACCTTTTACGTGGGTGACCAGCAGTTATTACAGCTTAACTTATATAACTAAAAAAAGATTGGTCTTCTTGACCTTACAGAATTAACCAATTTAAAAAATTCATATTAAAATAATGTTAATATTTTTAATAGCGAGAAAATAATATTATAATAGGAAAAGAGTACATGAATATAAATTTCTACAGAAATAATTAAAATAAACGGTCAAAAATAATATTTACTATGGTGTCCTATAAATAGGTCAGTGACAAGGAATGGGCTAATAATAATATTTCAGTTTAGCTTGCGTGGTAATATTCACCTTTTTCGCATAAAATTCTGATAACTTTAATGTTAATCAATTCGATCGCAATATCCTCTTTATATTTTTGTATAAAGTATTAATAACTTTTATGTTAAACGAATTTTATTACAATATTCATTTTTAATTTTTCACATAAAATTTTGACGAAAAATATTTTCTAAAACCCGAATTTTATTACAATATCCGCATTTAACTTTTACATAAAAATGTAAGTTATTCGGATTTTATTGTAAATTTCTCTTGGAATATCTCACGTAAAAATTTTAAAAACTTATTTTCATTGACAAAATTTTGTTGCGATACATTTTCACAAAAATTTCACTACAACTTATTTTATGTTAATGAATGTATTTAAAAAGACTTAGCTGTTTCTTCGATGAAATGTAACGCCATCTCTGTATAGTATGTTCTCCGTTACGGCTGCTTCTGTTACTACCACTACTACTTCTACTGTTAGGACGAATTTCTTTCCTTCTAAATTAGTTACTTTTAGTCTTTTTATCTGAAGGAACCGTTGAATTAATATTATTAGTGTCAATATTTTCTGACGTTGTCTTTGTGTATGATCCTCCCTTTGGTCGTTAAAACTGTGTTCTCACGGTTCTCCTTAACTATGTGAAACATATTCATTTTTACGGATGTGCCTGCTAAGCTTGGTGTAGGTGTCTGAACATTCATAGGTCGGTGGAAAGCTACACTCCCTGAAGTCATCCGCTGCCAGCTGCACTGCAGTTTCCTGTTTTTATCGGCTTAAGAATGCTGACTCGGGCCAGCGCAACTTTTGCCTCTTTTTTTTATGAAAAACTTTTATATGTTTAAATCTGGTTGTTTAAAAAGGGTCAATTATATACTTTAATGGTTATAAATTTTTTCTGTTATCCCGGTCGAGCCCCAGTTGGGTTTACTACCCTACAAGAACGATGATAATCAAATTATCAATCCTTTCCTGAATATTCTTTTGGCCCGCAATAATCGTTTTTAACGCTTCAAGTATATCTTAAATTTAAAAAGTTAATATATAGTATATTTTATTAGAAGCTTTATGTTAAAAATGACCAGAGTTTTGTTGCGTTCTTGATATTCCCACTGAATATTGGCGCCACTCAATCCTCTCAACGATTGGAATCTCTACTAAAAAATTAATAATTTTTAATATATTTATACTTATTTCGATGAGCATTTTCCTTTTAGCTTACCACCTTCATCTTGCGTCTCGAATATGTTACTCAATTTTTTATATAATAATTATATTATAATTATATTATATTAAGTATATCAGGTTAACATCATAAAAATATACAGTATTGTTAAAATGTCGTGCAACATATTGCATTTGGAGTTTGTTGCTTAACATATGAACAATACTGTATATTTTTTATGATGTTTTATATTTGTTATTATGTTTTTTATATTGCATTTATATACAGTTTATATTAGTAAAACCAAAATTGTTTATTAAATTTGAAAGTTGTGGAATTGAAAGTGGAATGTGCAAATCAGTGGTTAGTGGTATTAGCAAATATTTCTCTTCGATAGGAATACAAAAGTATTTGAAATCAATGTCTTCGATAGGAACTGTTACCATTTCTTCATCTAACTTACTTGCAACTACAATGCCTAGGCCACTTGACGATTCTACAGGTTCATTAAAGTAGTTTTCAGTCTTTCTGAAAACTTTGCAGACAATTTCATACGACTGTTGAGATTTTATGACATTAAATACCTTTATTGGTCCTGTCAACTCACTAAAACAAACAGACTTGTTGGGGTTTAAATCAAATGATGCAAATTTTGGCACATTCTCTGAATTTGATTCAATACCCGGTTTTTCATCAAGTCTAAGATATATTTGCTGTAGAATTTTATTGGGTTTATTTACAAGTTTTTTTTATATTCTGTATATAGTTTTCGAAACGATACGCTGAAAAAGAATCTAATGGTCCAAACTGCCAAGTGAAGTAGTCCATGAATATTAAAGCTAACCAATTCATCACCATATGAAATTCCAAAAATATTGACGAAATCTGTTAGCATTTGTTGGGCAATATCGGCTTCGATTCGGTGCGATTTTTCATTTGACAAAAGTCGAACACTACTACGTAGCAGCAGGAAGTGATAGTATTGATCGGTACTGATACAATATTTAAGAACGAATAAACCAGAATAAAGCAAAAACTGCCTAAACTCAGTCGATTTCCAATTATGAATCTCATCTAAACTTCTAGATATGCGGCCAAACTCTGATGGGATAAATTTAGAGACATAGTCAAGCTTTTCGTTAATAATAGTATAATTGGCCTTTTTTGTTGAAAGTTTAAGTAATTTCTTTGTTACTCCTAAGTCGACTAAGTGCATACTATCAAGGGGAAACTGGGAAACCATCCCAAAATCTGATTCTTCCAAAATGCTCTTTTTGAATTTGAAATATTCCAAATGATGCGCAGGATTTTAACGTAACATAAACGTTGTATCCGATCTTAAGGAACCGACGTTTTTTTGAAAACTTACCGTTGTGTGATATAACACCTGTCACAAAAGCCCTCGCTGGGGAGTCACAAACAAAAAGACGAATGTTAAATTTTAATTGGCTTAAATCTAACTTTAATGCCGGTTGCCCTTAGCGACACGACCTCGGCACAAAATTCGGACATGAATTGACCTATGTTACTTGGCTTCTTGAACCCGGAATAGCATGCTATCATAAACGGGCTTATATTAGGGAAACCTACAACTGAACCCAAGATAGGCAATAATACCCTGTTTGAACTTTTGTACAATTTTAACCCATCAACTCCTATATCTAAATAAACCTCATTTTTCCCTTCCAAGTAATTAAACGGACTTGAAACAAAATGGTTTTGAATTCCTAGGTACAAAAATTCTCCATCTTGCATTTCAGTGATATTTATTTTTTCTTTACTAGTATTTAGTAGTGTTTTTGCAGATAGTGGCATACCATCAACACCTACTTTGCGCAATGTTTTTAGAAGATCTTCTAAAGCGATTTGCGATATGTTGTTTCTGATAGCCCACGACTTAATTTCATTACATTTATTTATTTCGTCGTTATTTTCTGAAACGACACTAAACCCTATAGAGGTGGACGCTTCGGGCTCAGAATCAGTACCTACATTGCTAGAAAAGCTCAAAGTATCACTAGCATCACTTTCATAATTTGCTATTACTGAACCTACCACTGAAGGATCAGGTTCCCTATTGCTTACAAGAGGAATCCCTTTAAAAAAGGCACTTGAACTAACACTTCCACTTTCATTTTCACTTTCACCTTTCAAATAGAAAGAAAATAATCTGAATTGTCTCTTTCTTACTTGTGGATAGGTATACAATAATTTCTGAAGTCTAGGCATTTGTGTTAGTGAGAAAATTGCTATTGTGTTAGTTTCTATCATTCAATTCTTGTAGGGTAATAGTGGAAAGAACAAGTGTTAATAACTTACACATTTCTACAAACAAATTTGCTTCATTAAAAAAAATCAAGACCTACAGTGACCCACATTAAGGGTAAATAATTTTTTATGTTATCCCGGTCGAGCCCCCAGTTGGGTTTACCAATAGTAGAAAAACCTGTGTTGAAAAATAAACAACTTTATATGTTTAAATCTGGTTGTTTAAAAAGGGTCAATTATATACTTTAATGGTTATAAATTTTTTCTGTTATCCCGGTCGAGCCCCAGTTGGGTTTACTAATAGTGGAAATAATAAGTGTTAATAACTTACAAGTAATGATTTTAGAACAAAAATAGTTTTTATTTGAATATCTTTTTATCAAATGACAATTTTATTAAACAACACCTTGAGTAATACGATCAATTAGGATTTTACGAGTGGCATGACGAAATCAGAGTAACGTGACAAACGCTATTTGACAAATGGTTCCGCTTAATGTGCGGGACCGCTTTCAATGGCGAAAATGCTGAATTGA
Source organism: Bactrocera dorsalis (assembly GCF_023373825.1). NCBI lineage: Eukaryota > Metazoa > Arthropoda > Insecta > Diptera > Tephritidae > Bactrocera > Bactrocera dorsalis. Next base: position 30,149,763 of record NC_064303.1, on the reverse strand, counting down.
AGCACGTTGGCAATGTTGCATTCGATGCTTTTGCTGACAAAAGTCTCCACTGCAACATAAGGATATGTCACTCCTCCCATCTTAAAATAATGCAATGTCCTCATTGCAATTTTTCTTTGTTTACAAGTTAAAGTTTTTAAATAGAATTCTTACAATATTTAAAGATATTTTTAGCATATAAAAATGAATAAGTAAAATGGGTTTAATGGTCGTCAGCTTATGGTTGCTGTTGGCAATTCTGTTGGCTTTCCTTGCCTTGATTAAAACACGTGCTTCAACTTTTGTCTATACTAATACTTTTATTCGGAAAGTGGCGTGTTCTAGATGAATATGCGTAACAGAATAAAAGTGGTGTGATCTCTGTAAGAATGCGCAGAAGGAATGAGAATGAAAGAATAATGACAGTTCTGCTAACTGCGGTGCAGATAAATTAATGAGTGCTGCCAAACCATCGAATTGATGGTGCTGCCCTTGGGTGTTAAGGGGGTATATTGGTTTTAGGTAAAAACAAAATGTTTCATTATTTTATTCACAAATTGAAGTCTAATCTTCTTTTATTTTGGGCCATAACATTTAAAATCTCTTCCTCCGTCAAGTCTATATCTCTATGGATATTCAAGAGAGCCATTCCGTTCAGGCGTGCTTCTCCAGTTTTATTTCTTAAATATGTTTTAAGCCTGCGAAGTGAGGAAATCGAGCGTTGCTCCAATCTTTAAAAAACGATGCACTGTTTTGAAAATTGCATTGCAACAATTCAACGCGTCTAAAAAAGTTTTGGATCTCTTTGTTTGATTTAACCAGTTCCTGAAAATATATTCAAAATTTTAGTTAGAAAATATAATCTGAAGAAAAGATTTTTACCCTTTTCCACATTCTAAATTCAGCAACGAAATCATCGGGATCTTCTACATCAGCGGACCATTGCTTTTCTAAAACACGAACAGTCTCCTGCATCTCAATAACGTCAAGATTTATGCATTTATTTGGCAAAATGTTTTCAATTTCGGAAAGCAGCTCTCGATGTTTTAAAAATCGTTCATTGGTTTGGTCAAAAATGATCTAAAAACGGTATATAAATTGATCTGTGGTGATATTCTTCCGGTTCGCCTTCACAATTGTCGCGATTAGTTTACCGTTTCGCCAAACGCGGAATTTTGATTTCTAAATCTAATTCTGCGGCTATTGTTTTAACTGATTCATAAATTAGTTTAAACGATTGTTCAGAATCCTTACGCATTTCACTAATTTCAGCATACAAATTATTTGCATAAGCAACGCAGCTGCTCAAATCACAGTCTATTTGCTGCAAACATAGGCTTATGTGTTTTGATAATGCAAAAATTGGCTTTAGTATCGCCATAGCAATCACAAAGGTTTCTTCACCACACACGTTATTCTTCTTCTACTTCTTCTTCTTCTATTGTGCTGCCATATCGTCGCATTTCCACAAAATATAAAAACTATAAAAACATGTTACTTGCACATTAAACTTATAATTTCAACAAAAAAGCTGTGTAACATAACTCATTTCTACGTTCTTCAACTTATTAGAGATATGAAATGGGGAAAAATGGTCGCAATAAATTGATTGTTGGTCGAGCTGTATGGCATGTAGCCCCGTCCTGTTGAAACCAGAAGTTATCCATGTCATTTTCGCGAATAATGGGTATCACAAAATCCGTTATCATGGCTCGATAACGCTCACCATTGACTGTTGTCGTGGCTCCATCATCGTCTTCGAAAAAATACGGTCCGATGATCATATTCGCGCAAACACCGCACCAAACTGTTACTTTTTGGTCGTAAAGAGGCTGTTCTTCAATTAATTGAGGATTTTCGGTGGCATAAAATCGGCAATTTTGCTTGTTTACGCCTCCATTCAACGAGAAATGTGCCTCGTCTGACATGATGAGTTTTCGCCAAAAGTCACGTTGGTTAACACAATTGAAAAGTTATTTTGAATATAAAGCTGAACAATTTCAGCGCGTTCTTTTGGAGTGTACTGTTCCATGGTATAAATTGTCTTCGAATGACGCTTCTAACGCGGTATGACATTAGCCGATTTGTCAGCGCTGTTAAAAGTTACAGCGTTGCCAGATGGGTCAACTTTAAATGGCCTACCCCTGTACTTTAAATGAATTTTTGACATTAGTAATAATTTGCCAGCAATTGACACAAAAGTTAGACAACCTCCTTTGATTTTATTTTATACAATAAACTCCATAAATCCAGCTCTTTTTATTATAAATCATAAAGCTGTCAAGTAAATGGGTTGATAACGTTTCTCAAAGAATCTTATTTTATTCTAATTTTATAGAAAACTAATATTATTATAATTAACGCAATTAATGCAAGGACAAATTTTATGCTAACCCTTAAACGCCTAGCGGTTCCTCCATGCACCTGTTGTTTCCACAAGGGACCATTTAAGTTTTATTTCATAAATATTTGTAGACGTCTTAAACTTAATAAATTAAACTGCAGGGTTTACAAATTACTATTGTTATACAAGCAAATATGTAGTTATTTATGCATAATACTAAGAAATTTGTACATCAATATCGACTAAGCAGCGTGAGCGGCCATGAATTTAAGACAAAAAGTAAAAACAAACAGAAAACTAACATGAATATATTAAATTAGATTAGTTAAAAAAATAAATAAATTGTAAAGCTTTCAGCTGATAAATTTGAATACAAAATGTTTATAAAAAGGACAGATATTGCATGTACATATATGTATACATATATATATGCATATTTATTATATGTATATATATACATATATATATATTAGGGTGTTTGTTATTTCCCAAACGTTCTGATTTTGCCCTCTTTATTGTCAATTGAAACCGAGCCTAAATCATATTACTTTTTCCATACATATAACACAGTATATTTTTTGACATTTTGCATCAAACCAACAAAGCTGAAAAATAATGCTCTAATACCAAAAAGGTTTTAATGTTTTTTCCATAAAAAGATTCCTTTAAAAGTTATACGCAATATTATACATTAAATGACCTGAGCAATCACACAAGTGATTTCCATATTTTGCGTTGCTCATCCGACGTGGTGTACCAAGTATATGATTTTTAATTTTGTAATAGAATATCATGCTTTTCAAGTTAAAGGTTTGTTTGATTTGGTGATAAAATTATTAAAAAATAATAAAAATGCATTGGAAAAGTAAGAAGGCGTTTGCAAAAAAAACAGAGTGCTTAAAAAAACATCAACTTGGAAAATAACATACATTCTAATATATATATATATATACTTACGTATTGTCAACACTTGAGTCCAATAAATGACCGGGCTAGGTAGCCTAAGGTAAACGCTGTAAATGTTTTTTAATAAAACGCGAGAATTTACTGGGCACCCGTCCGTTTATTTCATTTATCAGCTTAAGACTAAATTGTACTGAAAAGTTTAAGAGAGAGAATGGCAAGCTTTGATTTGACAGCAATTATGCGCGTATAGAAAACTGTATTTAAAGCTAATCAGTTACAATACGAATTTTATTTAAAATTTATTACAGAAAATATTAAAATATTTCATTGAAAATTTTTATATATGATAATGAACTCTGTGTATCTAAGAAAATAACCTCACACCAGACTTTCTAAAGGCTTTGGGCTTACAATGCTTTGCTCAGCTATCAAAATTTAAAACTATTTTAAATCAAAGCTCGTAAAGTTCTTGTTCTTAACGACTTAGCATCTAAAACCTTAACAATACAGTACTTACTTATTTCCATAACTAGACTTAAGTTAATTTTCCAAACAACCACACAAATGTATAAAATAATTGACGAACATTGAGCGAGAAGTTTAAAAAAAAAATCAAGTGAATTGCTTTCGATCTGTTAAGTAACTAAACGGGTATATCTTTATTGAACTTCCTTATATGCATTATTCTGTTATTTACTCAAAGTGGCAATTACATTTCTAGCTTATTAAACATATTTCAGAAGAAGAAATTGTTGTGATAACTTACAAATATTTTGTATATTTAATATAATATATAGTATATACTATTATTAGATTATTTTTTGTGCATTTTTAAATACTGAAACATCAATAAAATCTGATAAATTAATTATTTCCTCGCTTATTATTTCTTTTATCTCTGTTATATCTGAATTAAGGGATTCAAAATATCCAGTTTTGATAATATAATAGTCTGCATTCTACTTTCAGGTTCAGTAATTATTAGTTTGCTTATTTGTCTTAAAACAGCCTTTTCGTTCGGGCTGATTTGTAATTGTTTTATTATTTGTGTTAATTCATGATGCTCCAAACGGAAGCGATAACGTCTGCTAAATTTCTCAATTGTTTCCTTAACAGTGACAACTTTGGATTCAACTTGTTCTTCAGACTGAGGCGGAATCTTGACCTGAGAAGCCAGTATAGCTGCGCCAACTTTAAGCCTAGCTGAGTTCTTGTATTTTTACGCGATATTTTCAAGTGCGCCTCTTATTATATGTAATCCCCTAAAATGTTTTGCATGTGTTTGTTGGTAACAACTGACTATACAAAGCTGCGGTTCTAGAGCATTCAATTGCGTCAGTAGTTTTCTGGATACAGTAGTAGGAAAGCCACTTTATGTTTGTTTAGCATAGGTTGCCGTCATTGTGGAGTCAGAGTTGATAACTGACCTTCGCTGTATATAAAAAATGTAGAGCACAGGGGCGAGTGATTACTGAACTGGTAGTTTGACCAGAGAATGTAAAGACATAGAGAAGGTACAAATTGAATTTTGTAGGATGTTCGATTGGACGGCGAACAGAGCTGAAAAACTTGAACTAAGGAATTCACCATTTTCGCTGCTATTTAGTAGAAAAGAGCACGTTGTCTGGCAGAATGTGGCTACAAAAAGTTTTAAAATATGAATGAAGCAAAAATAGCAACAACATACGTCATCATCTATATCTTACCGCACAAGCGTCGCTGCCCATAAACTATTTTTCGTCACGATGGCAAAAATATTAGAAGAAATGTCGCAACAGTGGCGGCAGCTGGACACAAATCACAAAAGTATGAAAAATTCTTATTTATAAAAGGCAAACAAATTAAAAACAAACTCTGTCAAGATTCGAACTAATCGCGACTTTTCAAGCGCCTACCACCATTGACACTTGGGCTGCGTTGTCTAAATTATGGTTTGGTTATGCATGAAAGAAATATACGATGGTTCAAATAATATAGAAATATATTTATTCATTTGTAGAACATTTGCTTTCGCAAACATACAAACAAATGTGCAAACGGCATAATATATGTATGTATATTTATTTCACGTTTTGTTTTTACGCCGGTCAAATTTCGATAGGAAAATCAACTCAAATGTGTAATAAAATAAAATAGACTGTGAGCGCAATTACTTTTTAAAAATTTTATTGACATTAAAAAAATTAAATAAAAATGAAATTACATGTAAATTTATTTCTATTTATTAAAAAACTGTAATGGAAAATAAAACTTATTTTATTAGAAATATATGTACATATGTATATAAATTTATTACGAGAATATAATTTTAATAATTTGTCTACCAACAGCTACAAATTCTCACACAACCTAATCAATAAAGATTAGGTATTTTTCACCAGCTTTTTTCAAAGCTTGGCTCACGTGTACTACAGGCCAAATAAATAAATACTAAAACTAATTAAAAATAACTAATACTAAAACTACTACAAACAAATTATTAACAACGCAATTCTACCCTGAAAGAAATAAAATGAACATTATTAGTTTTTGAAGAATCTGAAATTTAAAAAAAGAAATACGTTTTGCTTAATTGACTAATGTACTTTTATTTAATATATTTGTTTTAACTTTAATAACGCGGAAGTTGTTGGGAAAATTAAATATGGTTTGCAATCTACGTTACCAGTTTTTTTTTAATTTTGTTAAAATGTCTCGCCTTCACTTCATTTTTGAGAAGCTCTTCCTTTTGGTGTGCCAGCTATTTCGCATTTTTAAAAAGTAAAACCCTCATTAGAAAATATAAAAATTGACTTTTGGTCATTGCAGTAATCTGGGCTAAAATCATGGATTTTATACCCACTCTCCATGAATATTTAAGAAGAGCTCTTTATAACAGCTCGTTTGAGGACGGCTTATTTCGAAAACTCTATCATCGGTATTAAACAGTCTTATGTCATCAGAGTTTTACGATTTTTCGACCTTATAAGGGCTTCCGATGAGTCTTCCAAAGAATTATCATTCTTTCTCATTAAATAATATATTCCAGTCAATTTATTTATTTTATTCCAAATAATTTATATCGTCGTCTTCTTCACAATTGCTGCAAGTTTGTGAAAAGTTGCGACGCAATATGTGCATAGACAGTAGCCTTGCAACAATGTAATGCATTTCATGTGCGGATGGATGATTATTACATCCTAAATAAGAGCTTATTTTATAAAAAAAAAGTTTTCCAAGGCATCTTGGTTCATCCTCTCTAAGAGTATAAATGATATATACATTCGAATATTCATTGCATATATCGCCGCTCAATGCAATCATTGCATTTAAGGTTAATACAAACGAAGCGAGGCACGATATTTGTCTGGCAGGCTTTTTTATGTTTTTTATATACAGAATGTGATCTTTCAATCTGTTGATTTTATCAATACAGTCTCTTTGTATTGGCTGTTCTCGCGGATTTGGTTTGTAAAGTGTCTTTCAATCCAATTCGTCGAACAGATCATTCATCCGTTTCACCAGTAGTTGGGTGGCATTTTTCTAAATGCTCATCGGAACCCAAAAAATTTTCTTTAATGGCTATGTCAATTGCCGCGCCGACCGAAGTGCTAAATATTTGGGCTTTTTTTTCCATGTTACCGGGTACACACGCGAATACGTTAATTTTAGGCACATTTTAAAGTCGACCACGCGACTTTCGTAATTAATGCCGAACATTTATTTTAAAATTTTTATTTATAACTTTACATTTCGGTTGCTGCTTAAGAATTAACTACATTCTTTAAAAACTACTTATGTATATTTATATGGTTCTTAAATTTTCGAATGCAGACTCAGCACAACGTCAGTTTAACTCATTCATATGTTTGTGAAATCAATTAAGTCAACGAAATCGATCGTTGCACAAAAGTTTTTAAAATATGGAATGAAAAAGAAATTACATTTGTCAAATTGAATTTTTAAATTATGTTTTCGTAGCGCATTGAAAATGGTCTGGATATTTTGTTCGTGTTCTTGTATTGTGCTACTAAATATTAGGATGTCGTCTAAATAAATAACACACGTTTTATTTATGTAGTCCCATAATACAGAATTCATGAGCCTCTGAAATGTGGAGGAGGCGTTTTTGAGTCCAAAAGGCATTCGGACGAATTCGTAGTGTCCCAGGAGTGTGCAAAAAGCTGTTTTTTTTCTGACCTCTTCTTTAATGGGAATTTGGTGAAAACTCTTTTCAAGATCAATTGTTGTAAAGTATTGTGCACGGCCCAATTTTTCCAACATATTTTCTTTGTTTGGTATTGGGAATTTGTCACTGACACTTATTTCATTTAGGGCTCTGTAATCAATTACAATCCGCCATTTTTTCTTTCCTGAGTTGTCCAGTTTTTTCGGAAACAATCCATAAAGGAGAATTGTAGGGGGATGAACTTTCTCTAATGATACCCTGGCTCAGCATATCTCTCACTTGCTTATTAATTTCCTCTTCATGGATTTGAGGATATCTATATATTTTAGAATATATTGATCTGTCTGTTGTGGTAACTATTTCATGAGTATGGGTTAGCGAATGCCGCTCTTCAAAGAATAAATCTGAGTTTTGGTTTATGAGTTTTTTTAACAAGGATTTTTCCTCTGTATTCATATCTTCCCTCGTTAGTTTTTCTAACACTTATTCATTGGGTGGTGAAATATTGACCGTTTGTATTTCGTTATATTGAAATGGACAACTTTCAAAGAATTTAGTTTTAATGTTATTTATTTCGACGTATTCTTCATGTAGATTAATAATTGCTGAGAGTGGCTTTAAAATAGTTTGACCTATTATAGCATCAAACTTGTTATTCCTAAAAGTAGCCAATTTTCAACACATAAAATTTTTATACTCTCGCAACAAAGTTGCTAAAGAGAGTATTATAGTTTGTTCACATAACGGTTGTTTGTAAGTCCTAAAACTAAAAGAGTCAGATATAGGGTTATATATACCAAAGTGATCAGGGTGACGAGTAGAGTTGAAATCCGGATGTCTGTCTGTCCGTCCGTCCGTCCGTCCGTGCAAGCTGTAACTTGAGTAAAAATTGAGATATCATGATGAAACTTGGTACACATATTTCTGGGCTCCATAAGAAGGTTAAGTTCGAAGATGGGCAAAATCGGCCCACTGCCACGCCCACAAAATGGCGGAAATCGAAAACTTATAAAGTGTCATAACTAAGCCATAAATAAAGATATCAAAGTGAAATTTGGCACAAAGGATCGCATTAGGGAGGGGCATATTTGGACGTAATTTTTTTGGAAAAGTGGGCGTGGCCCCGCCCCCTACTAAGTTTTTTGTACATATCTCGGAAACTACCATAGCTATGTCAACCAAACTCTATAGAGTCGTTTCCTTCAGGCATTTCCATATACAGTTCAAAAATGGAAGAAATCGGATAATAACCACGCCCACCTCCCATACAAAGGTTATGTTGAAAATCACTAAAAGTGCGTTAACCGACTAACAAAAAACGTCAGAAACACTAAATTTTACGGAAGAAATGGCAGAAAGAAGCTGCACCCAGGCTTTTTTTTTAAATTTGAAAATGGGCGAGGCGTCGCTCACTTATGGACCAAAAACCATATCTCAGGAATTACTCGACCAATTTCAATGAAATTCTGTGTAAAATATTTTCTTAACACCCTGATAACATGTACGAAATATGGGTGAAATCGGTTTACAACCACGCCTTCTTCCAATAGAACGCTATTTTGAATTCCATCTGATGCCTTCTCTGTATAATATATACATTAGGAACCAAGGATGATAGCGGAATAAAACTTTATAAAACTGTATTTGGGCTGAGGTATCCCTCGTGGAAAAATTGTCGTGATCGGACTATAACTTTTCAAGGACCCTGATATCGAACACGAAGAACTCAATGCCTAACTTAACCTAATTTTTCACCGAAAATATCGGTAAATCTCTCAGAATTTAATTCTAATTAATTTTACAGCAAAATTCATGTAGATGAATAATTGCTGAGAGTGGCTTTAAAATAGTTTGACCTATTATAGCATCAAACTTTTTATTCCTAAAAGTAGTAAATTTCCAACATATACAATTTTTTTCATTAAATTCGATTGGCAGAGGAGTTATGATTTCCTCATTAATACTAAAAATTCCGTTAATAGTGTTAAATGTTAATGATTCTATAAGTCGTTTGCGTTGATATTGTGTCTAGATATACTAGGAAATCAGACACTGATTTTCCCTTCCTGAACCCCATCTGAGTATGAGTTTGTCTGTGGCGACAAACCACCATAAGCTATTGGCGATGATTTTGTCTAGTACTTTCGAGCAGCATGGATTGAGAGAAATAGGTTAAGGTTTTATCGAGATCTGGTTTTAGTATGGGGATTCCCGTACTATTTTTGTATATCTACGGTAAGTATTGATTGAATATATTGTTGAACAGATCAAGGAGTCGGTGTTTTACGGTTTTTGGTAGGTGTTTTAACATTTGGTAAGATATACGGTCAATACCGGGTGTTTTGCATTTGAGTCTATTTAGTGCAATGTCTAACTCCAAATAGCTGATTTTTTCTTCGATGAAGGAAGCAGATTTGCTGGATATTAGGGTGTATGTCCCTTTGAGGGTGTCTTGTTTACATTGGTGAAATGTTGACGAGAAGTTACGGTTTTGTGCTTCATCTGACCAAAATTGTCCAAATACATTCGCACTTTCCACTTTTTCTGTAGTTGTATTTCCATTTAAGAGTTGGGTATCGATACAAGGATTCGACGATCTGGGTTTTAGTCCGCAGAAGGAGCGAATGGTTGCCCATACTTTTCCTGATTGTATGTGCGGATTAATATTTGAAGTGAACCGACTAATAGACTCTGCTTTTGCTAGCTTTATGTTTCGCCTGAATTTTGCTTGAGCCTTTTTATATTGAATTATATTGTCGTTCGAGATGTTTCTTTTTAATTTATTCCAATGGTGATTTTTTAATATTTTTAGTTCTTGTAGTGTGTTGTTCCACCACGGGACTGTATATTTTCTTTTGCTTGATATTTGGGGTATGGATTCATTGGCAGCTTGAAGTAAGATCCTGTGGATGTTTGCAGTTTCTTTGTTGCTTTTTGTGCTAACGGGTCTATTGTTGCTAAAATGGCTTGCTAGGAGGTGAAACTGGGTCCAGTTTGCTTTATTTGGATTGAATTTGGGGCGGTTTGAGACTATTTCAAAGTTCATTGTTAGGGAAGAGAGTAATTATTATAGGGAAATGGTCACTGCCGAAGAGCTGCTACTCCGTTTTCTAACGCCTTGAATGACGATGATTGGGGATGCGATTGATAGGTCAATGTGTGGGAATGTGTGGTGGGTGGAGTAGTGGGTAGGCTAACCGTCGTTTAGGAGTGTTAGTAAGGATTGTGTTATGAATTTCGATATCTTGTTCACCTTTTTATTATTGTTTTTGGCGCCCCAACTAGTGTGATGGGCGTTGAGGTCATCCGTAATTGGTACAGGTAATCTGGATTGTGGAACTATGTTTTCTAAGCTATTGTAAGTAAGTGGTGTATTGGGTGGAACGTACGTGGAGCTGTTTATGAATTTCATCTTAGATTGGATGATAATGTTCGTAACGTCAAAGTTACGAGCTGTAGAGTTGATACTGTTTATGTTGAGAGTTATGGATAAGTAGGGCGAAGCCACCGACGTTTCGTGTTATATGTAGGTAAATTTTTGGTCGTTTTGTGTGTGTGTTTCTTGGAGAGAAACTATTTTCGGTTGTAGGTCGATGTAAGTAGTTATTTGTGTATCATTTTATATTCGTGCTGATCTTGCTGCGAGCCATTGTAGGTGCGTAAGTGGGTTTCGTCGAAGAGCGTTGAGTAGGTAGAGAGGAGTTGGAGTTGGTGTTGTTGTGGGACTGTTTGTTTTGAGAACTGTTGGTTGTCGTGAGAGTTGCTGCTAAGACCTCGTCGCTTGAGCTGTACACTGTTGGTGTTCGTAGAGTACTGGCAAATGTACTAGATTGATGATGTTGTTATTTGTATATAGTGTGGGCAGTTTTTTGGTCCACTTTTTGAAGTATTTTAATAAACTGAATTTCCTTTTGTTTAATGAATATAGGCCAGCTTCTAAAGTAAGGTGAGTGGTCGGCGTAGCTGGTGTTGTTTTCTCTGCAGTTATGGCGGGCGGACGAGTAGTGGCACTTTACAACAGAGTCTGGTGATGTATGAAACGTTTGCGAAAAATTGGAGCATAGCTTTTGGTTTTTGCAGTACTTCGTGAGGTGTCCGTAGCGGTGACAATTTTTGCATCGTAGAGGCCGTGGGTATGTAAGGTCGGATGCGTACTTTTTCGTAACAGATAGAGATTGTGTCTGGTAGTGAGAGCGTTGAAAAGGTAATAATTATTAAACCGGTTTCTACAAGTGTTGAGTCATTATTGTTTTCTTTACGCATAAATTTTCGCACTTCACTTACGCTTTGATCTTTAAGTTCATCTAAGATTTCGTTTTCGGGTATTCCACGAAGGTCGTTGCAGTAGACAACACCTTTGGTGAAATTCAGATTAGAGTGCATAATTATTTTTACTTGTATGTGAGGGGATACATTTTTTAGTTTTTCGAGTTTCTGAGCTTGTGTATGGTTCTTTGTTTTTATGAGGATATCGCCACCTCTGATTTTTTTGCATATGTCGACTTGCCCGCATGTACCGTCGATCACTTTTTTGATAAGGAATGGGGACACTTTAGTTAAGGTTTCGTCACTATTTATTCTTTTCATCACTAAAAATTTGAGTCCAGGAGATTTTATTTCCGTAATTTTTTTATATGGTTGGGGGAGGAGCGGCGGAATCCCGTCCTCGTCGGGTAGGCCGTTCATTGCTTAGACAAGGTTTTACACCAGTGCGCGATGAGAGTATTAATCACTTACTCGCCTGAGAGCTGTAGTCGAACTGTTGAATAATATTATTAGTATGCTTAAGCCATAATTTATACTTTTGTGTTTTTTTAATTCTTCCAACTTGTTTATATTTTTTTCTTGATTTATTATTATATTTTCAAACTGTAATGCATCACTTTCTTTTTCAGTGAAAATATATATTTCTTCTACAATAACTTTTTGGTTTTGGAATGATTTATTTTTTATCTCAACTTTACAATTATAAAAATTTATTAATGCATTTCCTTCGAGTACAATTTCTCTATTGTCACAGTTTTGTTTCATTTCTATTTTATATGCATTTTTTATCAGGATAGTATCGTCTTCGATATCTTCGATCATTGTGTCATTGTTATATTCGTATTTACATTGGTTAAACGGACAGACGTTAATTTCTTTTAAATCATTAAATCCCCCTTATTGAAATTTCTATCATTTCTGTATATATAATATGAACTGTTTTTGATAGAAATTTTGTCATTTAGCCACGTTTCAGTTAGTAAACAAATATCAATCCATCCTCATCCTTTTTACCTCAAATACCTCTGCCATTCCAAGTGACAATAACTAGTTCAACATTATTTAAGAAATTTGCAAGCTAGTGAGGTTATAACTTTAAACTAAACAATATTTGATTTACAATTTCTTAGATTTTTAATTAAATCAAAAGTGAGTGACTTAATTTCTTCAATACTGAAGAGTTCTTCATTGCTGTTTGGTGAATTTAATTGTTGCGAAGTTACCCAAGTATGGTTTGGCGGTGGGATTGTTTGGTTAAGTGAGTTTGGAAACAAGTTCCTGTCATTTATACGAGGAGCATTAATAATATTAATTGACTTAAGTCTAGAACGATTCTGCTGTTTTTGAGATCTTAAATCAATATAACTTAATCTGCTCGGGCATTCGTAGAAGTTAGACTTGTGGGGCCCGTTAGAATTTGCACATTTAATAGCTGACTCCTTTTTACAGCCCGTAGTTTTATGGTTTCCCGCACATAATGAACAATACGCCTTTCCTGCACAGTGACTGTATCCGTGGCCAAACATTTGACAGTTATAGCATTGCATTAGTTGATTACTATTTCGCTTTTGGTATTCCCATTTTACTCTCACGTAATTTATAACAGCATGATTTTTTCTGAGAATATTCCGAGATGTAGACTTGTTGGTAAAATATACCACATATATAATTAATATGGAGTTATTAGGCCTCATTCTTTCAACAAACTTTACATGCAAGCACTGTAGTTCCATAGCAATGAGTTCGTTTTTAAGGACTGTAGTGTCCATAACATCGAGCCCCAGGAGAATTGCTTTGTATGGTTTCTCGTTCTTGTTGGCATATGAGAAGTATTAAAATTTACCTTGCATGTAATGGCAGGCCACTTCATAGTCTGATTTTACCACACAATAGAGCTTTATTCCAATCGATATTTTTTTATAGAGTATTTGGTGCAATTTATTTCTTTGCAAATATTATTTAGTTGTTCCACTTTGCACTTAAGTACCGTAATGGCCGTTACGTATGTTTTGTTATTTACAATTTGTTCACATTCTTCGTCGCTTTTTTCACCATTCTCTGTATTGACGAGAGTCTGCAGAGGCGAGAAGAAGTCAGCGCATTGGCACTGACCAGTATCAGTTTTTAATATTTTCTTATGCACACGCGGCGACATAATGGTACCGCTTACACTCTTTGGTCCCTTTATTATGATTTATGTTTTTTTTTTTATTTTAAAGAAATCACTTTGTCTGTTTTCCGATTATGTGATGATACACGCGCGTTCTGCTTGAGTGCTCATACCCGACTGATATTCTTTTAATATATTGTTCATTAGCCTTTGGAACGTTGCCGGTGCATTTCGCAATCCGAAGAGCATTCTTAGAAATTCATAATGTCCATTTGCAGTGAAGAACGCTGTTTTATGTATGTCGCGTTCGTTTGATGAAAACCTTTGGCTAAGTCGAGAGTTGAAAAATATTGGCATCTTCCCAATTTGTCAAATATATTTGGAATTGGAAATCTGTCTTCCGTAGTTACGCTGTTCAACTTCCTGTAGTCGATCACAAGACGCCAGTTTTGCTCATTGGTTGCGTCCAGCTTTTTTGGTACCAGCCAAATAGGGCTGTTGTAAGGACTAGAGGATGATGTAATTATACCTTGAGTTAACATTTATTCTATTCTATTTGTTTTTCTATTTCCGGTTTGTGTATTTCTGTGTATCGGTAGATTTTAGAATAAACCGGAATATCATTTTTGGTTATTATTCTATGTTTTGTTGAACTTGTAAATGTTAAATTATCATCTTCGTTGTAAAATACGTTTTTATATCCTTTCAGTATATTTATAAGTCTATTTTTGTCTATACCGTTAAGGTGATTGGTGTCAACGAATTCTGTGACACATTTATCTTTTATGTGTATGTAACACATCTATTTCCCTCTACCATTTCGGGTTACAAACATTTTCGTTGATCAAACTGAACTCTGCTCCAGTGTCAATGATGAAATATAACTTTATTATGTGTGTATCTATTATTATATAGGTTAATTGTTTTGTGGATCCCACTGAAAATTTGTATTTGCATTGGCAATATCCATAGGTTCTGGTTTATTGCAATTTGATATGGCGGACCGATTTTAAATTCCTGATTGGTTGTAATTCCGCGTTTGATTCCCGTCTCTTTGTTGATTAAAGTTTCTCTGTGGGTTATAATTTGTGTTTGTTGTCTGGTTTGACATTCTAGTTTGGCTTCATCCATTGCCACTGTTATAGTTATTACCTACAATCCTTGGGACATAGCCACCATTATACCTGTTTTGTGGCATATAATTTTTATAGCTATTATAACTACTGTTATAAGTGGGGATATTATTTATATTTTGGTTGGGTCTGGAAAATGTTCTATTGTTAAAGATATCGCTAAAATTAGTCCTACGATAGCTATTTGGGTTATGATCTTTCCTTTGTTGCCCTAGAGCTGTGAAGCCTTGATGTCTAGCTTCTAATATTATTTTGAATGCCTTTTATAGACTATCCGAGTCTCTTGCTATAATCATTGTTTTAGTGGGTTCTAGGAGATGTTCCTTAAATGATTTCACTACTATCGCATTAACTTCATTCGTTAAGAAATTTAAATCATTATGCGCTAATATTCTATTATGTAGTTTATTCCTAATTTTATTTATTTTAAAATAATAATTTTCTATTGTTGAGTCTAGACTGATGGTTTTCAACTCATCCATAAGTTCCGCTGAACTTCTCTTTTTCCCGCAATTGCTCAGAATTATTTGTTTCAATGTTTCCCAATCACTAACTTGTCCATATCTGTGAACTATTTCCCTAGTTTTTCCTACGCATCTTCCTTTCAGATAATTAAATAAAATTTTTGCATTACTTACATCAAACATTAATATTGTGGGTAATATGTCTTTAATTTGCTTAATAAAGTCTGTTAATTGGTTTGGATCTCGTCCATCAAATTCTGCGATTCCATATGTATAATAATGAGTGCACGAAATGAAGTCAATGTTGTTTGGTTCCGGATTGGGTGTTGCACCCCACGTTTATTAACACGAGGACTGATCACTTTTCAGCAAATCAGCCCCCACTTTATACGCAGCTTTCGGACGTACGTTACAAGTAATTTTCTTGTTTTTTATAAGGATTGTCTTATGTTGTATTATTGTAATTAGCACGAGATGAGCCAATTAAAAAGATCTGGATGATTGCGCACGTGAGATGATGGGCAGAGTGACTTCTTTTACTTTTCCGTTTATAGCGTGACTAGAGTGTCTAATACATTGGCAACTGTATAACCGTGTGACTAGAGTGTGGGCAATGCATTGGCAATTGTATAATAGTGTTACTTACCCTCCAAAACTTGCCGCAAATACAAGATTGCTTTAATCCTTTTCCAGTCAACCACAAATTTTTCCCTTTCGATCTTCATAGTTTCTTCGTGCCGAATCTACTCTTTCCGCGCTTCTTTTTTAAAAAAAGCCAATGCTTCATATGCAATAGTTTTTTGTCGTTTTTTTCGTCTGACACCTTCTGCCTCGCTTTCTTCCACGCACCTTTCCTCCTCACTTACTCCACTTTCAACTAAATATTGCAGTGAGCTCTGGAGGTTCCTTATGGGAGGCTCAATGGAGTGCCTATTTCCAAAAACATTGTCAAAATCTGTGAAATATTCCAAGTCGTGGCACCCCGACCTGTCGCGTCGTTACGTTTTTTAATCCTCTTATACGTCGCAAACAAGTTTAAAAATTTCCTTTGCATAAATTCTTTTGTTTGCGACACTTCCGGATTTATAAAACACATATTTTCGAAGACCTTACCCCATATCCACCCTTTTCCCGCCAGCAAACTCGGGCTCCAAGTCAAGTCGGGACCTTACAAGTAATTGTGTAACCAGTGAATTTAAATTTTCACTGAAAATATAAATCACGATAATGTATAATAATAATTAATATATGTATATTATTAAATTCAATAAATACCACTTTTACTTACCTCTCTCCTTCAATTATTGGCGCGCAGTACAAAAATTCTTGATGCATAATGATGACATTTGGCGCGCAGTGTCAAATTTTTACTCGCTCGAACGTCTGACTTTTGCACGAGTCGCCACATTTTTACATCGAATATGACGTTTGCGCAGTATTGCCAAGCTCGAATAAACCCAAAATCTCATGTTTAGCATGCTTCCTAGTCGAGGTGTTTTTTTATACTTTTATATGATGCCAGGAAGTTCAACTATTTTTTTGGAGCAATGTCTTCCTTCGAGGTTTTCTTCATATTAAGTAATTCTTTTGCGAGAAATGATAGTGGAAAAATATATTTTTGTTTAAGCTTCAAATGAATGACGAATACCGAAGAGAAAGCAAATTAATAAAACTTTAAACTTGATTTTCCTCTTTAAAAAAGTAATAGTTAACTTTCAAATAATGTAAACACTTTATTCACACTTTCGCACACAACTCGTCATTTTCATATAAATTAATCCGCAGCTCTATGTGCTGTTATATTGTTGGATATTTTACAGTTTTTTGGTACTTTTAACATAGAATTTTCGAACAAAATTATTTCATCTGTTTCTAAGTGAACTATTAGTTTATTTTTTACAAATGGTATTATTAGTATATTTTGATAATTGGTTGCTTCTAATTCTGGAATTTTTACAATGTAAACTATAGCTGTTTTATTATGTAAGACTGATACTTACTTCCGCGAACTCTAACATTTCTTCGACTGATGGAGTGGTTATATTATTATTTTTTAATATTTTGTGTACTTCTTGTAGTTATATTTCGTTTAAATATAAAGTATTTATTATATTTTGTTTTGCCCATTGAGTTGCATATTTGACTTTTATTATTTCTTCTATTATTAGTCTTAATTGATTTTGGAAACTTATTGCTATTTCATTATTAAAGAATTTGTCTTTCCTGATTGTATTTTTTAATATATTTAAAATTGTTGTTAAGTCATTAATTCTATTCTGTAGTTGTTTAATTTAATTGCTGGATTTGGAGGATGCCTATCATATTTTTCTTCCTTGCATACCTGGCATTGTTTTACCAGTGAAGCTATTCTTTGTCTCATTTTCGGAAAATAATATTTCTTTGATAGGTGCAGTTTGTTTTCCTGGGCGTTCCTATGAGCCCTGTTGTGAATCTGTAAATTTATCTCATCCTGATCTGTTTCTTTTGTTATGTCTTCTACCTTCATTTGAGTAAATCTGATTTTAAAGGACCCGTAATGTTCTGGATACAGTCTTTAAATCTATCCCATTGTGTCTTCTGTCGTGTAGATTCCTTTTATTACTGAAGGATTTAAGCACTTTCTCAATATTTTCATTAAATCATCATCAGAATAAGTTGGTTGAAAAACAGTATGTCTATGGAATGTAGGGAATGTAATGGTAAACTTTTAGTCAGGAGAACATTCTTTGTAAATAAAATTATTTTTTTTAAAAGCGTTTATCGGTACCTCAATGCTGGGAATAAGATTATGAGAAGAGCTTTGAGCGCAGTGTTGGGTTGTTGGATTAATTTCATATTGTTTTGGTACTCGAGACAATGCATCGACTACAATATTTTCTTTTCCTGGTTTATAGAGTAATTCCTTATTGTATTCATCCAGATAAGACTTCCATCTTTTAATCGCTATTCCACCTTTCTAATTACAGTCATGTGTAAGTGGTTCGTGATCTGTAACAATTTTTACATTGGAACCGCCATAAAGATAACCTTTAAAAGTTTTTACTGCCCGACATATGGCTAACATTTGTTTTTTCGCTGTTTCATAGCCTTCTTCAGTTTTTGATAGAGTTCTCGATATAACGCAATTGGTCTGTCAGATTGAGAGAGTACTGCTCCTATTGCATGATCAGAGGCATCTGTGGTCGGTGTAAATTCTTTATTGAAATCGGCGTATTGTAGTATTACGGCTTCATTTTTTAGATGTGTTATTTTTCTAGATAATATGCGTCCGTCCTCTCCCCTAAGTAGTGTCGTTAGTGGTTTAGCTATTGCAGCATTGCCCATTATAAACCTTCTATAATATCCTGATAGTCCAAGGAATGATCTCAGTTCATTAAGAGTTTCTGGGCATGGTTAGTTGCCTATGGCTTCTACCTTTGCCGGATTCGTTTCTATTCCTTTGACTGAGATAACAAATCCTAAAAATTCTACTTTGTTTTTGAAAAAGTCGCATTTGTCTAGTTGACATTTAATATTAGCTGTATTTAGAGTGTTGAATATAAGATCAAGACTTTTGTAATGAGTTTCTTCATCTTTGCCAAAGACAATAATATCGTCAATGTAAATATAACAAATATTACCTATGTATCCCCTTAGTATATCATCAAGGGGGCGTTGGAATATTGAGGGGGCATTTTTCAACCCAAGGAGGAGTCTAGTGAATTCGTACTTTCCGTTCTTCACGGAGAATGCTGCTTTTTTATGTCACTATCTTTCATGAGGATTTGATGGAACACACTCTTAAGGTCTAACACAGAAAATATTTTATTGTTGCCTAACTGTGCAAGTACCTCGTTAATGCCTGGTGTAGCGTATCTGTCCGTTATTGTAACACTGTTTAGTATTCTATAGTCAATGACCATTCTGTATTTTTTTTTATTTGATGCATCAAATTTTTGGGGGACAATCCACACAGTTGAATTGTAGGGTGATCGGGAAGGTCGTTTTATATTGTTATCTAAAAGTTCTTAATTGGTTTGTTGACTTCGTCTTTCAAAGCCATGGGATACTGATAGAATTTTGAGTATACTGGTGTGTCTGTACTTGTGCGTATTTCGGCTTTAACGTGAGTGGTATACATATGTCAGTTTGTCATCGGGTTTTGCAAACAGATTTCGGTATTTTTTTAGGAAACGGGCTAATTCTTTTCGTTGACATCTTGTGAGATGATCTAATTTAAGCATAATTGCATTTACTGTTTCAAATTTTTTTCTTTTATGGGAATACTCATGACGTTTCTAAGAAACAATTTACCTCTTTCGGTGTCAATATTTGCACCTAGTTCCTTCAAACTGTCATTTCCTAATATTCCGTAAAATGTTCTGAGTGTGGGTAATAAAAAGAATTTAACTATTGATTTTGGATCATTAAACAAATTAACATTTTGTAATGTCTTATTTCTATTTTACCTCCTACGGATACTGCATGAAATGGGGTATCATTCTGTAGTGGATTCTGTTGAATATAATTTCTATTGGATCCATCGGTTCTGATCGTGGTTGTGGTTTGGCAACTATAGGAGGAGATGGTTGGCATATTGGTTGTTGTACGTTATGGTTCTGTGCGAATTGGTTACCTATATTAGTAAAATATGGCCTTTGTTGTGTTTGTTCAAAAAAAATATTTGATTGTCTGGGATTCATAGTTGGGTTTTGCAGTTTGCTAATTCTAGGTGGAAGAAGTGGTCTAGCTTGAAAATATGAAAAGTGAGGAGTCGGAATCTGGCGTGGTACTAACAGTGGTCTATTGGGTTGATTTCTGAATATGTTTTGTTGTTCTCTATTTGACGCATGATTGGTACGGTATGCTTGATTTTCTAACTTCAAACATAAATGCAATGCAGTTGGTAAATCAGTAAGCTCCTTCATGCCGAGAAGACCTGAAAGGTCTCCACGTAATCCGCGAATAAAGGTATCAAGGGCCTTATCTCTGTACAGCTTGGTCATAAGTTGTTCTGATTCCCTGCCTAATTCCATACAGCCTATCTTATTAAGGATCAAAGATAAATGCTTATAGATGGCCTGATGAAATTTTTCAACAGACTGGCACAACGTTCCAGTGCTATGGTGGTTATTTGGTACTCTAATGTACTCAAGTCCCTTTCGACTGCATAGTGTAGCGTAAGGTATTTGGAGATGGTACTCCAATTTAAATGTACGTTGTAAGATTCTAACGCAGTGTCTGCGTTATTTTATTGCGAATAGTATGCAAAATACCAAAGTACTTTGCCGTCCAACTGTGTGTTCGTATGTTCTTAAAATTCACTTTTTTTCCATGAGCCAAATTCGGCTGGGTCACCGGAAAATTCTCTTAGACTTTTTACTATATCGGGCACTTTGTCTAATTCTCCTAAATTACCAAGGTGCTCTTGGTCTATTCCTTGACACCCTACAATAGTAAAATCAAATGTTTGATTTTGCGTCTGTTGCAACAAAATTGGTAATTGTTCGCATAAAACTTGCCGAATGGCATTAGTTAAATCGCCAGGTTGAGCCATATTTCTATTGCTTTGATATGTCACTCGTCTCTGAATCTGTCTTTGTCGTTGATGGGGATTAAGATTAATTATTGGAGGCCATCCGTTTTTTCAAAATTTAATTTTATATTATTAACTCAATTGAAATATTCTAACTTCCTCAAGTTTATTACTGATTCGCCTTAGTCAATCAATCAATCCCTTCGATCATTCTTCTTCTTTACTGGCGTAGACACCGCTTACGCGATTATAGCCGAGTCAACCATAGCGCGCCAGTCGTTTCTTCTCTTTGGAGTGTTTTCATCCATCCGGACAACATGACCTAGCCAGCGTAGCCGCTGTCTTTTAATTCGCTGAACTATGTCAATGTCGTCGTATATCTTGTACAGCTCATCGTTCCATCGAATGCGATATTCGCCGTGGCCAACGCGCAAAGGACCATAAATCTTTCGCAGAACTTTTCTCTCGAAAACTCGCAACGTCGACTCATCGGTTGTTGTCATCGTCCAAGCCTTTGCACCATATAGCAGGACGGGAATTATGAGCGACTTATAGAGTTTGGCTTTTGTTCGTCGAGAGAGGACTTTACTTTTCAATTGCCTACTCAGTTCGAAGTAGCACATGTTGGCAAGAGTAATCCTGCGTTGGATTTCCAGGCTGATACTGTTGGTGGTGTTAATACTGGTTCCTAAATAGACGAAATTATCTACAACTTCAAAGTTACGACTGTCAACAGTGACGTGGGAGCCAAGTCGCGAGTGCGACGACTGTTTGTTTGATGACAGGAGATATTTCGTCTTGCCCTCGTTCACTGCCAGACCCATTTGCGTTGCTTCCTTGTTCAGTCTGGAGAAAGCAGAACTAACGGCGCGGGTGTTGAGACCGATGATATCAATATCATCGGCATACGCCAGCAGCTGTACACTCTTATAAAAGATTTTACCTGCTCAATTAAGTTCTGCAGCTCGAATAATTTTCTCCAGCAGCAGATTGAAGAAGTCGCACGATAGGGAGCCGCCTTGTCTGAAACCCCTTCGATCATTATTTTTAATTATTATTGTTGTTGTTTTTTTGAAAACCAGTAGCTGGTTTTACCCTTTTATCCTGGAGGGTCCTTTGGGTAGGAATCGCAGAATTGGATTAAGTTATACTACTTTTGTGTACAAAACTTCGTTAAGTTAATTTTTTTGCAAAAGTAGAGGTTATTATCGCTTTACGCCCTTTTTAGAAATATATTATTTATGATTTTAATTGTTTCAAAATGCAATTCGATTTTTTTTTTCAATAATTTCTACCTTACTTAATTATATAATTTAATAGTTTATATAGAATTTAAAAATTTCCAGATAATATTTACTTTATAAATTTAATTTTGCTTGCCTTACAGGACTTGCAATCCACCGATGTCCAACGAAGCTCAACTTTTAAGTTTTCTAGCCTCTTTGGCCCCTGCTCGGGCGCTAGTTAAGTTTTGCTTTATTAAGTTACTAAATAGTATCTTAAAATTACTCTAAACTAGCTTGCGGCGTCGGCGTTCTTAACGGCGGAGTTTAGCGGATGTTGAATGGTCAGTAGAATTTACAATTTAATAAAGGAAAACAATGTTTTGTTCTCGAAGGTAACTTTATTAATGATGAAACAGTTCGAATCAAGGTTTACAATGAGCAAAACTTACAATTAGAATCCAAAGTGAGAGTATGGAACATTCTCCTGGTTTGTTGTTGTAATAACTTAAATCTATAATACAAAGTAATAAGCTAATAGTGAGAGAATTCGTTGTTATTGTAATTAAAGAACTTTAACTAAAATGCAATGACAAGAATGAGTTTGGTCAATGACGTGAGAGATTAACTTAAGCTTAATATAAGTTTTTGGTAGTAAGGGCAATAGTATGTGACTCCTCCACCCTTAAGATATTTACGGCCTCGTAAATTAAAAAAAAACGAATTAACTAAAAAAAAAAGCTTTCTCTATGTGGACATTATTATGCATACTTATACTAGCTTAACTTATGTATTTAATTTAAAACTTATTAATTTTGAAATTTATTCTAGAATACTCTTGTTAGGAGAGTCAAATTAAGAGATAGCTGCCACTTTTTTTGTTGTCCGTCAAGGGGGGGCGGGGTTCGTTATAAGGTGGTTACTTATGGTAACCACTGTGAAATAAGTGTTCAAATTTTTCGTTTTTTTTCTTTATTTAAAACAATAAAATACATAGTATATTACAAACGACGATGGTGATTATTAAAACATTGTCTTCCTTCCCTGTAGCAAAGAGGTACTTGGCATATTATGCAGCTCCATACTGTACGTACTGGTTTGTTTTTCGTGCTACATGCACTGCATCGCCTTTTAGTACCTCTTATGAGTTGATTTACCTTCAGCAAGTCGTATTGATTCAGGTACCTCGTGTTTGTGTTGTACCTTTAGGTGAAGATTTGCCAGAGATTTGCGAAAACCTTCTCTTATTGCCGACATAGGCCGGTGCAAGCATATCTTGATAAACTTGGCGTCTAAAGTCCTTGAGGCACAGTTCATCTAATCCTGATGTTTCGTCTTTTTGGCACTCTTTATAAATTAGGAATGCATTTCTTTCTGTGCAATCTAAAAAATGAAAGAATATGCGGTGCCACCACTTTTTAGATTTTCGATCAATCGCGTAGCTACCCTTCAATTGATCGAATTTATCTACGAAGTTCATGTTTTCGTTATAATCTTTCAATGCTAGAGGGCAAGGCACTTCCACTTTCTCCCCAGTTTTTTCTGTTCTTCGGACACAAACTTCATTTCTAGGATCGTGGAAATTACTTAAGATGAAAACAGAACGTTTATCTTTCCATTTCAGAAATGAAACCATTTGATTATCACTGACTCGATAATCGAACTCGCCGCGCTTTAGTTGCTTATCTGGCTTCAAATTTGGAAGGTGTTTACGCGATTCATTTACTGTTCCACATGCATATATCTTTTTATGGCGTAAATCGACCTGGAGCTCGTAGCTATTAAAATAATTGTCGAAATATACTCTATGGTTCTTGTTTTCCAGTCCCTCGCAAAATTTTTTTACGACATTGCCTCCTAAATTAGTTTCCACCTTATTTCCGATTTTTCCTGCATATATATTGAAATCCAGACAATATCCTGAAGAAGCACACTTTGTCCATACCTTGTACCCCCTTTTGATAGGCTTTTTCGGCATATACATATTACTTCAGACTGCTTCTACCTTTGAATTTGGTCATTGACTCGTCGATAGCGATCTTTTCAGAGTGGTTGTAGTTTTTTTTGGAAGATTTTCTGAGCATTTCTATAAAAGTGCGCACCTTATATAATTTGTCATAATTCGGATCGTTCCGTGAAGGTAAAAGATTGTTGTCATTTAAATGTAAGTGTCCAAGAATCCATGCTAAACGGTTGAATGGCATAAAATGTGATATATATTCGTCATGCAAGTCAGGTGAGGATGACCAGTAGTCTCTATAACTTGGACTTTTCTTTATGCCCATTATTAAATTCAGAGCAATAAAAATGGACATCTCTTCTACACTGACTGGATTGTAAGAAACTCCCTTTTGTTGAGCATATAGGTTCGTGTGAAATACTATATGTTGCATAATGTTATCCGTCCAAAGTAAATTAAAAATTTTGAGAGGAGTCACATTATGGCTCACTACTAAATCATATATTTCGTCCGGCAAATGAGATGAAGGCTCAAAGTTATCAGGATCCAAAATTGTATACGCTTTCTTCCATTTGGGAGGTTGCAATGAATGAAATGGTAGCGGAGCAACTTGGTTAGCCGGTTTATTACTTCCAAGTAGCTGAGCTAATGGAATTTCATCGCCAGAATCAAACTCGTCATCTGACCGAAGAAGATTCTGGTCTAATAAAGGAGACTCCTCTTCCGATTGATCATCCTCATCAGACAGATCACCACCTGCACAGCTATAAATGTTTGAAGGTATATCTTCAAACAAGAATGCCATTTTACCTAAAAAGAGTAAATTTATTCTATCTTGCACTTCACCGTGAACTTTCTCATAATTTAGCCACTTACCGCACGGTGGTTACCGCTGCTAACCACTTTGAATTAGTCTAATTTACTTAAAAGTTTTAAAAGATTTTATTTTTTTTTTTGTTAATAACAAAGTACGCAATTTGCACAAAATTAAACCACAATATTTATTTTGTGCTCACAAGGGAAGATAAAATTAGCACACACAACCACAACTGTGAAGTTCACGAATTTTACTAAACTTTCATAACTGTAATCGACGGTTGCTGTGTTTATTTTCAAATTTTTTTTTTTTATAAGAATCGCATAGCTTGCTTATGTGATCAGCCGACGCTTACCTTTGATTTCCGTAAGATGTCGCTTAGCGTGCCGTGTGCAAACTTTCCAAACGCAGCATGATACCTTTTCAATGAAGGTCATCCGCAATAAGTGTTCGGGCAGTATCAATTGCTAATTGTTGTTGTAGGGTGTCATTTACATATATGATTTTCTTTTAGAATTACTACAGCTAAGCGTAATTAGATTATGAATGGTAAAAATGAAGAAAAAGACACGAGCGGATTCAATGATGCCTTTAGGGGAGTTGAGATGAGGGTCGATCCACTAACTATTCCCCTCCATAAGATCGAATCGTCCCCGGTTCGATGACCAGCTCTTGTTTTAGGCTACAGTTCAATAGGATGGTTTCGTTACTCCATCAACATTGCATTTGTATTGTATCATTTAAAAGTGCAACGCCATCAGTAGGTTGTGATGCAGATGCTAATAGTTGTTGTGACAGTGTGCCTTTTTTAATTGGTTTGGCATACAAATATCCAAATAACAAAAAGTAGTATTTCATTTTTACATTTTTTATCTTGAACTTAAAATAAAGGTAATTATTCAAGATTAGATGCTTGTGGGTTTTATTTTATTACTAATTTCTTATAATTTTTTAGATGTATAATTTTTTAATTTCTGGCATATATGTAAGTTGATTATAACAGTATGAATAATGAGTTTACATACAAAAAATGTCTAACGTATATTGCTTTTGTGAATCTTTTTACCATCTATTAGTACCGTTGTTCCCAGGTCCTTTTCAATAACCTTTTCAATATAAATACTGCTGAACTTGTTTCCCAGTCTTTTATTCCTTTTAAGAAACACCTTTTCGCCAGGCTTATACGTTTTAGTATTTTTGTTTTTATTAAATCTGTCTAGCGTTTTTTCTTGTGCAAGTTTCAATTTATTTCTTATCGTTTCTAGTGTTTCTATTGATAAGCTATAGAGAGCTTCAATTGGCTTCAAGTTTGTGACAGAATGGATACTAGTACTATATTTATGTGTGGCTAATAACATTAGGTCATTAATCTCACTTATTTGTTGTTGTTCCTTATGCAGCGGGCAATTTCCAGCAGTGTGGAGTGGATTCTCTCAACCTGTCCATTACTCTCGCTATGAAGTGTAGGAATAAAAAACTGTTCGATTGAAAAGTTATCCCTAAGAAGACTTTTAAGAAGGATGGAAATCATAGTGATTGGTCTACCATTTTGTGACAAACTGCTCCCAACGCACTTGAAGAGGCATCTGTAGTAAGTTCGAAAGGTTGGCTATAATCCGGGTGTTGCAGGAGTACATCTTCAGATGCCAATACCCGTTTTATTTTCTCGAATGCCCTTATATGTAGCTTCATGGTCAAGTTCTATGACAACGGCTTTTGATTTATTCGCACCTACATTTCCGTTTTCTCCTCTCAGATATTTTGTGAGCGGCTTCACAATTCTAGCGTAATCTTTCACAAATCTTCGATAATATCCTGATAGCCCAAGGAATGATCGTAGTGCTCGAAGAGTGTTTGGAATTTTATAATTGAGTATATCATTCACTTTAGTTGGGCATGTTTGGATACCATTTCGTGAAACTAAAAATCCCAAAAATTCAACTTCTATTTTAAAAAACTTTGATTTTTCGGACGAAATTCTCATTCCTGCTTTTTCTAAACTTTGTAAAATTATGTTTATGTCAACTAAATGGGATTGTTCGTCAGGAGAGAAAATAATGATGTCATCCATATAAACGTGGCAACATTTTCCTATGTATTCACGAAGGACATCATCGATAGCTCGCTGGAAAATGCTGGGAGCATTTTTCAGGCCAAATGGCAGACGACAGAACTCGTACTTTCCATTGTTGACACTGAAAGCGGTTTTTTTCCCGATCTTCATCCCATAAAGTTACCTGGTGAAATCCCGATTTTAAGTCGAGGATGGTATAATATTTAGATTTCCCTAAGTTTGCCAAAATTACTGACGAGTCAGGAATGGGATATCTATCTGAAATTCTAAACCTAAATGAGAAATAGTTTCCTAAAGTCTATCACCATTCGTAATTTTTGCCTACCATTTTCGTCTAAGCCCTTTTTTGTAACCACATGAACAGGGGAGTTATATGGAGAGCAAGATTTACGAATTATTTTATCTTCAAGGAGAGCTAATAATTCTGTGTTTATGAACTCTGCTGCGGAAACAGGATAGGGCTAGCTTTTGGTATAAATTGGTTTCATTCGTAATCGTACAAATTTCTACCCTGTACTTGGTGTTATAAGGCAGTGCTCTATCTGTATCGGCAAAGGCATTAATATTGCCACTAATCATATCATTGAATTGGTTTCGGATACTAGTTGGAACCGAATCCTTTATGGTTATCAAATTTACTTGGCTGCAAGAAATATGCTGAAGTTTTACTTGGCCATTGCGGTAAAATAAGTATCCCCTCTATATCAATTATAGCGTTAATTTTTTTCAAAAAGTCGTATCCAATGATACCATCAAACGTTTTTAAATTTGTTAGTAAATAAAAAGTAGAGGTAGAATCTCGGACATTTATTAAACACTGTTTATCAATCAGATTGACGCCATTGATTGATTTAAGCTTGAATGTTTTTTCCATCGATTTCACGCCTTTCAAGAAAGAATAGTTTTTGACATAATTTTTGGAAGTACCTGTGTCTATTGAAATGCGTAGCTCCTGACCATTTGCCGTGTTTTCGTAATAAATGGTAGGAGCGAACTTAGTTTAAATGGTTGATTTCGTCTGCAAAGTTACTCTCAATATCTTCATGACAGTCATTGGTGTTGTAATCATTTTCCTGATGCTCGCAACCATAATCGTACTCATGGTTATCCTGATATCCTTCTATGTAATTATTGATAAAATTGGCTTCTATTTCATCTGGCATATAGTTTACCCTTTGTACTTTAGGGAATTGTGATCTATTAGAGTATGTTTGATCGTGACCGCGCTTAAAAACTGTGGGCTGGAAAAGGATTGGATTCTGTTGTGGTCGAGATGTATTAATGGGAGGATTTGGGTTGGGCAAATGGTTGCTGTCTCGCTTTTGAAAAGCATTGTTGGTGTAAAGATTAGCATGTTGCCGAGTAGAAGGGATACTACGATCGACTTCCATAGGAGTTGGTCTATTGTTGTGATTTGAATAAGTGCGATGATTTAGCTGATTCCTAAGAAAAGGCTGACGGCCCTGAGATGTAACAGGAATATTCGGCGTCTGCGAATTTCCTACGGCAAATATACGCGCAAAATCGTACCTTTTGTGGCTAGTTTCAAGCTCCTGAGCAACTACAAGCGCAGTTGGAAGGTCCTTTGGCCTGGTGGAAAAGAGTATGTCACATAATGGTCTACGAAGACCCGAAACGAATACACGAAGTGCGTTTTCCCTTGCTCTCTCATTGAGAGCAACGACAACTTCAGAGTTACCATTATGGGACATAATTTGTTTTTATTAATAATTAGTGTCAGTTGTTTATCAACTGTATCGTAATAATCAGCAATCGATAGATTGCCTTGCCTCAAAATACTTAATTCATTTTCTAAAACATACAACAGTCTCTTATCCGCGTATGTCTGATCCAACCTTGCGGTTATTGCCTTAAAATTAAGAACCGTGTTAAAGGAAGAAAGGGATGTATTAGCTGAATCTGTAATTTTATTTCTGAAAATTCCCATAGCGACATAATATTTTTCTTAATGTTCTTTATAATAGCTCATAGCAAAATGAGCTGCAGTGAGCCAAGCGGGATACGCTGAGGCTTCCCCTTTAAATTCTGGGAGGGATTTTATTAAATCTAAACTTAAATTATCTGAACTAACTGTAGGATCAATGCTTACCGGTAAGTAAGTTTCCCCGCTAGGTGGAATTAGCCGGTCAAGAGCTTGAGAAAGACGGCAAATTTGCTCTGCCAATCCCTGCTTAATTTCTTCATTGCTTTTTTCACTATTTCTATTACTTGTTCACGCGTAACACTCATTTTTAATCACGTAACTTATAAAACACAATTTTCTTATTTCAAACCGAAACCGTATGCCCTTTGAAAAGGCACTCCTAAAGCAAGGACTTGGGTGAAAATCATTCAAACTCTTTACAGGACAAATTACTGTGGTTTCAGCAATTTTTATAAAAAAACGAAAAAATCAAATTTAAGGAAGGAAATACTTAGATGCCATACAAAATTTAAATTTATTTTTTAAACTTTCACTTTGATATTGAAATTTTTCACTAATAATAACTCTTAAGCACCACAAGAAATAATCTTGAATAATTACTTACAAGTATTCTTTATGAAAATTCTTGGGTATGTTGAGATCTGATGATTAAAGCGAGGATCGTTGAGTCCTTTAAATTTTATAATTCCTTTAGTTGATGAGGTTCTTAGCCTGCCGGGCTATCCTTCGATTCGAGATTATCCTTGTTGGAGAATCTGCTTACAATGAAGTATGATTGCTTATTTACGACAGGCCCCACGTTGGGCGCCAATTAAAAGACCAGACACTTGCTCACTTCGGCAATCACATTTATTCTGATTTTTTTCTGATTCGATACAGTTTCTTTTACTTATAAAACTAAGCCTACCAAGCCTACGCAAATACCAAATGGAAAAAACAGGTTGTTGTTGATGGTGTCAGGTATGTGATCAGCGGACGCTTTCCATAGATTTAGTTACCGCAAGTTGATGTCGCTTAGCGTGCCGTGTGCAAACTTTCCAACGCAGCATGCCATTATCATACCTTTTCAATGAAGGTCATCCGCAATAAATGTTCGGGCAGTATCAATTGCTAATTGTTGTTGTAGGGTGTCATTTACATATATGATTTTCTTTTAGAATTACTACAGCTAAGCGTAATTAGATTATGAATGGTAATAATGAAGAAAAAGACACGAGCGGATTCAATGATGCCTTTAGGAGAGTTGAGATGAGGGTCGATCCACTAACTTATATAATAAGATTATTGTTTTCAAAAAAAGTTACATATAGATATTGAAATTTTATAAACAGCTCATTATTCTCGCAAGACAGACACATTATTCCTTTATTTATCAAAACTTTTCGCATGATTTCCTTTAAATTCGAATCTTTCGTTACCGTTACGTGGTTTTGGCCCTTTTTATTTACGATTTTAATATAAATATTTTCTATATATGATTTTTGTAATAATTAATACATTTTTCTGTGATGAATATATATTTTAAATTATCGCGGTATCTATGGACATTGTATCTATATTTTCATGATTTTTATCGTCACGTTCCATTTTATCGCCTTCAAAATTATTGGACATATTAGCTGTTTTATTATCTGCATTATATTGCTCAAGGTATCTGCTTAATATGTCTGCCACATTATTATCTTTTCCTTTTATATAAGTTATTTCGAAATCGTATTCGTTAAGAATGATTTTCCACCTCTGTAATTTCATATTAGGCTCTTTCAGATTATGTAGCCAAGTCAATGGTTTGTGGTCAGTTTGTATTATAAACTTTCGCCCGTATAAATATGTTCTAAAATGCTTAACGGCCCAAACCATTGCAAGAGCTTCTTTCTCTGTTGTTGAGTATCTTATCTCGTGATCACATAACGTACGAGATGCATAACATATAGGGTGATTGTTTTGGCTTAATACAGCGCCAATAGCAAACTGAGATGCATCAGTTGTGAGCAAAAACTTTTTGCTGAAATCTGGTGGCTGTAAGACAGGTTCATTAGTAATTAGTTTTTTTAAGGTATTGAAAGCCCTGAGGAATTCCAAATTTTTGAAATCTAAAATGGCATTTTTCTTCAAGAAACGCTCCATAGGGTAAGCTACTTTTGCGTAGTCCCGTATAAATTTTTTATAATACCCTGTCATACCAAGGAACTGTTTTATCTCTTTAACATTAGTAGGGGGTTTCATATTATTTATAGCTGATATTTTAGAAGGGTCTGGCTTAATGCCTTCCTCTGATACAATGTGTCCTAAAAATTTTGTAGTTAGTTCGGCAAATTGACATTTTTCGAACTGGATTTTTAAATTAGACGTTCTTAATGTATTAAATATGATTTTAATAGAAGAAATATGTTCTTCAAAACTTGTGGAAAATATTAAAATATCGTCTAAATAGACAACGCAAATTTTATTAATATATTCTCTTAAAATGTAATTAATTAATCTTTCGAAGGTAGCGGGTGCTGTTTTAAGACCAAAAGGCATGCGATTAAATTCATAGTGGCCATCTGCTGTGGAAAAAGCCGTTTTCGCTCTATCGTTAGGATGGACTTCAATCTGGTGAAATCCCTTTGCTAGATCAATAGTACTGAAGTATGAACATTTTCCCAATTTGTCGAATATGTCTTGCATATTCGGAATTGGGAACTTCTCAGCGACTGTTTGATCATTTAGCTTACGATAGTCAATGACAATTCGCCATTGAGGAACTCTTTTTATGTATGTCTGCCTTTTTGGGTACAACCCATAAAAGTGAGTTGTATGAACTATTACTTAGAACAATGATATTTTGCGCTAGCATTTCTTTTATCTGCCGGTCTACTTCAGCGCGATGTACTACCGGATATCTATACAGCCTACTATAGACTGGTGTATCAGTTTTTGTTATTATGCGTTGCTGGATTTCATTAGTGAAAGGTAAATAAATGTTCTCCTTCATAAAAAATATCTTGATAATTACTTAAAAGCGTATTTAATATTTTTCGGTCTTTCGAATTTAAATGTTTAGCAAAAATATATGTTGGCCTTTTCTCTAATTCTTCTTCACAGGTAAGTATTTCCAGGCGTTCTTTTTTAAAATATTCTTTTTCTGATAGCTCTTCTTCTTCATCAAAATACATAGGTATCGTTGCTTCGTCTGTCTCTAATCTTCTATTTCTATAGTCAATATAGCGTTTAAATTTAATAAAATATTATTACCTATGATACCATCAAAATATTTATGAAACGAATACTCCAAAAAATTCACATAAAAATTATCTTTTTTAAATTCTTTATAGTAGGGGAGCCCGGAGTGCTAAATTTGCAGTTACTGGAGCGTCATGGAGACTTACTAGATTGTCAAGATAACGTTTAAAAAAAAAAGAAAGTCTAGATGAAGTTTTCCATTTTAGTGGGGAGAAGAGCGGGAAATTGGTGTCAAAAATGTAAAAAAAAAACAGTCAGATGAAAATACTCAAGCGCGTCAGTCATTTATGGTATATACGCGCATTGTATATCTGATAGTCGATATATATTAATCTGACAATCAAGTCAGGGTTGAAGGCCGTAATGACAGGTTAAAGAAAAAAAAATAAGTTACTCGAGCGCGTCAGATTTTCTAAGCGAGTGTTAACGAACCTCTAAAAAGTGTACCATTTAAATTTCTGACAATTTCGACGTGGACAAAAGTCATTTATTGATTTTAAAACTGGTAAAAAAAGGTGACCTTGAGGTACTCGAGCGCGTCAGATTTTTATGCAGGGGGATGAACTTGATGTCAGAGTCTTCCCAAAAGATAATCTGACTTTTATATAGAGGCATATCGTTAATCTGACGATTTAAAAGTGGAAGAATTCTATTTACATATATATGTATAGAAAATTTAATAATTTATTAATATGAAAATATGTCCTCGTACGCTTCAGGAAGTTGGTTTTCCAACAAACCAAGTCGGCTCCAACTTTCCATCCACGTTTTTCCATCCGTAATCTGTGGCGACAACTCCGTGAGAATACGATTGTGCGCGTTCCTCCACAAACACGCAATATATTTCGTTCGCAGTAAATGTTGTTGTAGCTCTGATCGGCAGGGTGGTAAGTTACAAGCGTCCATAGTTACGCACACTTAATGAGAAGGGTTGAGACACATCAGTTACCTTGTAGGTTTTATGAAAAATTTCCATTCTAGCACCATTGACATCAGATAGCTTTTTTAAATCCGTACAAATGCAGATGAAAGATTCTACAGTAGTCTATTGTATCAACAGCCCTATTATGAAAGTGCTAGGAGTAGATATCTCGAGACTCTCTCCAGAAAGTTTGGGTACATTAACACGTGACTGCTCGCTTTCTGCACCAATTTGAATTTGTCTTCCAAAATCAAATGGTATTTTAAGTGCTGTAAAAAGCTTATAACACTGGGTATGATAGCCATCGTTCAATGAAGTTTCTTCTGACCAGTTCAACAGTAGCATAAACGTTGCTCGATTTCCTGACAAACCGGCTTCACTTTGCGATACCCCAAAACAGTTATACATTTATTTAAAGTTTGTGGAACAAACTTTTTGAATTTTCCACAAAATTTCTTCGCCACAGAAAACACATTTTACACTAACGTCACTCAATTTTACAATGGATGTTAGAAAGATTGATTATAAAAAAATAGCGGCACTTACCCGTTGCTTTTGGCGACGACTTTGTTAGGAAAAAAAAAACGAATT
Organism: Bactrocera dorsalis; assembly: GCF_023373825.1. Taxonomy (NCBI): domain Eukaryota; kingdom Metazoa; phylum Arthropoda; class Insecta; order Diptera; family Tephritidae; genus Bactrocera; species Bactrocera dorsalis. Next base: position 30,116,121 of record NC_064303.1, on the reverse strand, counting down.
AAAAGCGGACCTTTTTGTCGACGATTTTACCTGTATCGCCCCACGGAAATTGTCAGATTATATGATTTTCGTGATTCTGACAGAATTACCTTTTTTATTTCAGGGCATATTTCCGGGTTACCGTTAACTAATAATGACATTGCATTACCAACTATTTTGTCTTTAGAATTGCCCATGAGTAAAACTTTATAATCTAAAGGAAAATAATCTAATATATTCACCATAGAATCTATTCGTTGTAAAAAACTTAGCAAAGCATCTCCATTCCCATCATAATTTGGTATGCTATTTAGATTTGTAGTTACTAGTTTAAACTTAGCCATATCATCTAAATTATCCATATTGAATTTTTTATTTTCTTAATATACATAAATGTATAAATTATTTCTCCAGTCGTACGGCTGTTGTCCATGAAATAAACTTTAAACTTCAACTTTTACAATTTAATAATTTTTATTAAGCAAATTATTTATCCAGTCCTACGGGCTGTTGTCCAGGAAATTTAACTGTTACGATTTAATAATCTTTACTAAGCACTATGTGCTCTTCTTAAAGTCTGGCTTAAGACTAAAACTTAAAAATATGAGCCCTGTCTGATTCCCTATGCTTGGTACAATTTCGGCAATTCTGCTGTGCTGTTGTTGATATTGGAGTAGCGAAGAATTTGCCACTTGATGTGAAAATGTTGACACGGACTATTCCCACGCTTACTGGCTGGTGTGGAGTAGCTCTTAAGAACGCTACAGTGGGCAGACAAGCAAACTAATGTGTTAACTTATATATTTTTATTCACTATTTGTGTCTCTTAATAACTAACTGGCTTCCTTTTCTTACTAATTTATGTAGCTTGAAACTTTACGCTTGTTGTTATTCTCGCTTCCGTTTGCTAATGCAGTCTCTTCGTATATGAATTTGCAACTTTATACTATGTTATTGTTGTTGTTGTGGACACAATTATGTTAACACTCTTAAATTAAGGGACAGCAATACTAACCAATGTCGTTTGGAGATTGATGATTGCTTTTATACGTGGAAATGTACTCTCTTTACATATGCAAGTGCAACGTTACGTTGTTGTTGTCAAAGTTTGTGTCAAGAATGCAATTACTGTACATGAGCTGGTGTGATGATTTTTTCTTCTCTTTTTATAATTTTAAAGGTGACCTTTATATGTCCGCAAGATGTCTTTGAAATGTTTTGAAGGTGACCTTTTTACAATAGGTTATACTTCTTTTAGGTAATTTTTTCAATTCGTAAGGTTTTCTTCATATAATCAACTTTCTAATTTCACATGGGCTTTTCACCATTTTTTTTTTGTTTTATTCTTCCACATTTTGTAAATTATTTTTCATATACAAAGTCTTAATAATTAGTTTTCATTTATTAATTTAATTTTCTTAAACTTTGCAATATGCATTTTTCACTTTTCGTAAAAACAATCGTTCTTCTTTCCGAAGGAAAATAGCTTCACATTTATTTAAAGCTTTACTTTTTACAAAATTTTCAACTTACACTTTTCGTGTATTGTTAATCAAAAATTTTCACGTATGTAGTTCGCCGTTGACTGCGCCAATAAAGGAAAACAATGTTTTGTTCTCGAAGGTAACTTTATTAATGATGAAACAGTTCGAATCAAGGTTTACAATGAGCAAAACTTACAATTAGAATCCAAAGTGAGAGTATGGAACATTCTCCTGGTTTGTTGTTGTAATAACTTAAATCTATAATACAAAGTAATAAGCTAATAGTGAGAGAATTCGTTGTTATTGTAATTAAAGAACTTTAACTAAAATGCAATGACAAGAATGAGTTTGGTCAATGACGTGAGAGATTAACTTAAGCTTAATATAAGTTGTTGGTAGTAAGGGCAATAGTCTGTGACTATATATTGAAGTGGATGATTGTTTATTTTCATTATTATTTATTGATCAGCAATAATGTCGATCGATTCTGGGAGTTGCCGCGGATATTTGTTTTTACAAATTTCTGTATGTTGTTGAACTTTAACAATGTTGCAATTATTGATTTGTTAATCTAGAGCTACTTATGTTGTTATGTTTAGGGTTATTGAAAAATTGTTGGTTTTGATATGGTAGGTTATGAATATTTTCGACACTGGTAGGTCTAATTGAATTATTGTTTCCTCTATTGTTATAATAAGATTGTCGTTTGTATCTATTACTGTTCGAATTATTTGGGAATTGGTACATTTAAGTGTTTACATTGTTATGGTCGTTGCTGAGTTTAACTGTACTATTTGTGTTAAAATAGTTTTGCTCTGTTGGCCCAAACTGTGTATAATGTTGGTGTCTTGCATCTATTATAATTTTGAAAGCATCTTCTAAAGTGATAGGATTTCTCGAAAAAATCATGGTGCGGGTTGGCTCCGGAAGATGGTCTCTAAATGTTTTAAGCGCAATGCTATTTATTTCTTCTGTTGAATACGAGCTATTGCTATGTGTTAAATTTATGTTATGGATATTATTTGCAAATTTGTTTATTTTCGCCAAAATTAGCTGTAAGAATTGATTTTAAAATATAATAAATGTAGTTTCATTTGCATGTCTATGCACAGCCTCTCTAGTCCTACCTACACATTTATTATATAACCAAATACATATAACATTTCTGTTACTTTTATCAAATTCTGTTATTGAGGGTATAATATTTTCGACTTGTTCTATAAAATCTGGCAATTGATTAGGATCGTTGCCATCAAAATTTTCAACATTTTTTATACACGTTAACACAAGATTAAATCTGCTTATTTCCAATGTATCCATATCGATTTGTAATTAGTATTAATTCTTAAAATGTAATTAACTCAATGCTTATACGAGCATATGTAATGTCTTAAGTAATGAATATATATTACATAATATGTAAGCAAATGTATGTACTTGTATATTATTAGTAAGAGCTGGTATATTTGTATGTTACCAACGGCTTATACTTATCATATATATTTATAAACTCTTGTAATGTTGTTGTAGCTCCACTGCAACCAATGACGTTGTTGTCCATTTGTTTCTACTTGCTGCTGTGCTGCTGTAATTTGTTGATTCCTCGTCGTGTTTGTCGTCGCAAATTGTGCTTACGTCACGTAATCTTTATTCTGTCTTGTGGATCCCGTTGCTTTGCCCAGGTATCACCTTGCTTGCCCTTGGACTTGCTAGAGGTCACCGTTAACCACACACTCTTGACTCTGGTCAAAAATATTATTCTAATAACAGGTTTTCCTCGTCGCAAATGATATTATTGAATGAAACACGCTGCTTCGGTGCCAGTCCAAAAACTAAAGCTATAATTGATTACATCAAATGTTACAGGCTTAATCTAGGTTCTCTTAAATATAAATTACTACTAATTACAACCAATAAATGTTGAACTCTCTCTCATCCTTTCCTTAATGTAAACTGTTACATTGTTATACATGTATGTTATATGCATGGACAAAGTAATATGATTTAGGCTCGGTTTAAGTTGAAAATAAAGAGGGCAAAATCAGAATGTTTGTTTATTTTCAATTTAAACCGAGTCAAATCATAATACTTTGTTCATGCATATAACATAACATATTTTTTGACATTTTGCATTAAACCAGTAAATCTAAAGTAATGCTCTAATACCAAAAAGGTTTTAATGTTTTTTCCATAAAAAGATTCCTTTAAAAAGTATACGCACTCAATATTATACATTAAATGACCTGAGCAATCACACAAGTGATTTCCACATTTTACGTTGCTCATCCGACGTGGTGTACCAAGTATATGATTTTTAATTTTGTAATAGAATATCATGCTTTTATAGTTAAAGGTGTTTGATTTGGAGATAAAATTATTAAAAAATAATAAAAATACATTGGAAAAGTAAGAAGGCGTTTGCAAAAAAATCGTGTGGGGCTGTACCGAGGCGCACGGCCGTTGGTTTTAACGTGAAACGTCTATGTTAGCGAATCGCTTTTAAAGTAAAAGATTGAAATGAAAACAAGATTGACGCTGTTTTAAGTATTTTAATAAAAAAGTACAGGAGAATAGAAACATAAATTACTTATTATTACGATTAATAATCGACAACAATTTTATTTAACATAGGTCAGTGATATGTGAAATAAGCAACATACGGCATAATGTCAACATTAATATTTCTGGTGAATGTACAGTCTTTAGTGGTATTGCTCAATGTTGTCGGTGATGTTTGTATATAGTTGAGGCCGAATTCATTCCTCATGAACTCAACGAGATACCTGTTCTGTTGTGGATCGCAATTGAAATCGCCGCATAGAACGATTGGAGTCTCCAAGTCTGGCTGAGAGTTCGGTATTAATTTTGTTAAGTTTGCTGAATATGGCAGGAGTGATTGATAAAGACATAGCTTAACAGCTTCAGCCGACGCCTCAGGATGCATATATCCGTCACATTTTCATCGGGTAATTTTTTTTGAAGGAAAGAAATGTTGCGATGTTTCAATTTCTTTAAGTCCCTTTCGAACCAAAGTCGATCACAAACGCTGAAGATAAACCAAACGGATTGGCTTCAAATACCGTTTTGAAGCGTTTGTCCGCTGAACGCAAATGATTTTGCATTGCTTCACTTCAACTGATATTGGCATCTCTCAGTTCCTTGACAGATCCAATAGACATATCGATTGTCTGTTCATTCGTTACGTCCATAAGTATAGGCATTCCAGTGGTAGAGGTACTCGCGAGGTCGGCGGCAGCAGCTTTGCGACGTTCCCGTAACCGTCTCGCTCGCTAGACGCCGGACATTGGGGTACCTATGCGAATTATACGTTGCGTCGCCCAATGGGTCAGAACCGGCATTTTTCGGCAAAAATGTTGTACTTATTTTAAAACTGCTTGCTTATATACATTTTATTGATAAGTGTGACTTCTTAGATCTAAGAAGTTGGTGAAAAGATATAGCGGGCCTATAGCCTGTTGTGGTAGAGGTTGGCTCGCCCAAGATGAGCGGGACGATTTGAAAAAATAAAATGAAAAATCAAGTAACCAGTTGATTTTTTAACTTTTTAATAATTTAATTATACAGAGTATTCAATTTTTTTGGGAAATTATATAACTTGTTTTAACAGGAATATTTTACACAGAGTACACCTATACAGGGTGATCATTTATATTTTGACCTCCACCTAGAGGCGTAATTGCAGATAGTTGGTAAAAGTTACAATTACAAAAGTTGTAGAAGCTTTTATCTGTTATATCTATCAATCTATATTGATTTACCTTCTACCTGCAATTAAGCCACTAGATAGGGTCAAGACATAAATTATCACTCTGTGCATACGTATGTCCACGAATACAAGAGAGATTAAAACCATTATATATACATATGTAACAGACAGATGATACTTTACAACCAGTTGCTGCTTGAGCTATTTTTGTGTCCATCATGGTAAATAAAAGATTGTGACGTATTTCAATAACCTTGTATAGTCACAAATGTTGGCAATATATTGCTTATGGTTTCCTGTATCCTTTCGACAATTTCTTTAGTATGGTTTGCGGTTTCCTTGGCATATTCAAATTGAATCGGCCGACAAAACTTTGTAGAAGAAGGCCTAAAGTTCTTCCATAACGTGTCCGTTTGGTCTATAGTTTTAAGCACTAAAGGCACCATAGATACCATAAATAAATTTGCATCAGATATACCATCAAATTCGTTAGGTATGAACTGGTGGTATTGACTTTGATTTGACGAACCGTCACAACCCCATTTCGATGTTAGAGTCATTATTTCTGGAACATGAGCTAGATTTGCGAAGTTCTCGGCGGCCAAAATAATTCTTTTAGCTGTGTGATCAAGTAATCTTTGCAAATCAACTTGTGCAGATATTGGTGTAATAGTAAGCCTATTACTGCCTTTTTTCTTCCCAAACTCTATAATACGGTGGCAACACATCACATCCGAAGTCTTTAAGCACATTTCGAACAACATATTCATTCATTTCATATTGATGCTTTGATAACTGTGCATCAATTAACATCGCCAACGCTTTTTGAGAATCTAAGTATGTCTTCTTAATAGCTACTTATCCAGCTGCGGCCTTTAATTCTTGTTCAGAGTACTTATCTCGAAATTGTTGGACCTTGTAACCGGTCGTCCAGCAATTAAACTACGTTGATTTGGTAATTTATCAACCATCTCTACACTAAAACTCTTATCCAGCCATACAGAATGATTTTTAAATAGTACGTTTTTTTTTTCCTGTGTCACTGGTTCCATTTTGAATTGCATGAAAAGGTACATTTTTTAATTTGTTCTAAAACTAACTTCACCTTATCTTCACTAAAAGAAGGGAATTTATCCCTCAAAAACTGCGTCAAAATATCACTTTTTCGGCCGCACCGAATAAATTCTTTAGTAAGCTGTCGATTACTTATGGAAACGGATGACAATAATATTGCAAATATTATTTGCAATATATATTTATAGGAATCACACTTGTTAAGAACTGTTACGTTTTTATTACACAACGAATTTCGAAATTACACAAACGGTACTTTAAATTATCAATATGTGAACAACACAACAACCGTTCATAACTATCTTTGATCCTTATCCGCACGTATCCGCAGTTCATTTTTTCGTTATCATATTTCTTAAAGTGTACATAAAATATTAGGACTAACTAGACTATGTAGGTACATGTAGTCAAAACTATAATTTTTATGTAAAAGTGTTAAAAAAATGGTTTTATTTTAAAACTTTGTCAAAATTGACATGAATTAGGCCTATGAAATGAAAATAATTATTTTATAATATATTATAATATATATTAGGATAGACTTTAAAGTCACTTCTTATTGCATAAAACGTCAAAACCCCATAAGTCTGTTCTCATATTTTTCTCAATATTTTTCACAATTTTCAAGAGTTCTATTTTTATTTGACTTTAAAAATACGTTGTTATGTCAGTGAAATGTCAATTCGCAAATACGTGATAAATTAAAACACTACTGGAATACAATTTTGTTAAAATTAGATAGTTAAAAATTACATATTTTTTCCGCCTTTTACCCACTGTGCGTCGCAGTGAACAGGTTTTAAAAAAAGTCAAAAAAATCAAATTGGATTACAACGAGGTGACGTTGATGGCGATCAAGAACAGACTGCTTTATTTTATTAAATTGACTTAAAATGAAGCTTATTCTAATTACAACTTGCTTATTAATAATATTAACTTATTTTTAACATATCATTGTTGAATAAGCATACTTTTATTACTTCCAATAATTCTTAGGAAATTTACTTGTTAAATTAATTTTTGATTATTTGTTTAAGCAAATTGCAAAAGCCGGAAATGGTGTTATGTTGCAATTTGATTTAACAGTTCATCGTATTTGTCAAATGCATTGTCAGGTGTTTTTACATACTTAGTCGTACATGTAACTACTCCCCCCTTTATAGTAGAATTCTCCTGAATTCTTTGATTTAATATTATTTTTATATATTTGTGCTTTTAATAATGACAGTAGCTACTAATATAATTGTAATTATGCTTAATATGTTGCAAATACATATGATATATTTTTGTATGTATTTTCAATTTAAAAATGTTTTCTATATTTGAATTATATTCTTCAACTATTTCGTCAAAAGTAATTTTTTCGTAAAATTCTGACTGTCTTTATATTTTGAAGTTACAATATTTTCTTTTATATCTTCAACAAAATTTGAAAAATAATAGTCATTAATTTTGACTGAACAATTATTAAACCTTATTACATAGTTTCCACTTATTAATGGCAGTTTTTGATAACATGTATTATTAATTTTTAAAGTGTTTGCATTTTTAATAAGAATTGTTTTTATATTTAATTGTATTATTTCGAATTTTTTACATTTTACAAGATTACAATTATTTCTTAAAATACAATGTTTGCTTATTTTCATTTGTTCTAATGATTTATTATCTTCAAATATTAATGTTTTATTTCTGCATCTATTTCATTATTTTCTCTGTTAGGTATTGGGACAATTTTTCGTATTTTTACATTTTCAAAATTGTTTGGTATTTTTATTTCAAATACTAGAAATGTATTATTAACAATTATTCCTAGTTGTAGATATTTTAGTTTATTATAATCGATATTATATTTTACAATTTCTTCGTTAGTTAAAATATTCGGATGTATTATCCCATATGTAGCGGATACAACATTTTATTGTATATGTTCTATTTTACTTTTCAACAATTGAAGTTTTGTGTATTGATCCAAATATAAAGTTTGTTTACATTCATCATATATAAGCTTTTTTATCGAATTAAGTTCTTTTTCAATTTTTAATCTGTCACTTTTAACAATTTCTTTTAAATGTTCAATACTGATGCGAAATAATAACTTATTTTAATTTGTTCGTTAAATGAGTCATTCGTTTGTAAACGATGTGTTTGTATATTTTGTCTGTCGTCTTCGTCCATTGTTCCAAAAAGCCATTTTGACATACTGCCAATTGCGTTAATGAATCCTCTTTTATTTCTAGTTCTAACTGGCATAAGTGTCAGTATTTTACTCCTTATATCTAACAACTCTCTTTGTAGTCGCTATCTTTTGGTATTGCCTGATCTCTGATCTGTAAATCTATGAATCCATTTTGTTCCTTTATTTCTGCCAAAACCATTGTCCCGTCACAATGTTGTGTCATTAAAATTATTACCGTCAACATTATCCAAATCTGTAAATTTTAAAGGTCTTTTTATATTACTAGTATGGATTTTTTATAAGTTTTTTTTTCTTTATTTAGTTTGTTCCTTGCGCCTAACAACTTTATAATTTTGTATAAATCCTTCCGTTCTTTGTTCTGTATAGTCTTCCCTGTTCCTATTTAGTTTGTTGATTGTCTTTTCTTTTTGCTGTTCTAAATTTTTTTTTACTATCTCTTTATCTACTTTATTGTTATGTTCCTCGTTGGGTATGATGAATGAAATCTATAATTATAATTCCTAATAGCTTTTTGAATTAGCTGATTAAGTGATACATTTTTCATTTATATAATATTCTATGTTTTTCTGAAATTGTATTATGAAATCTTTCAATGTCTGCATTACCTGTATGGATTGGTTAAATGGAGTTCTATATTTTCATTATTTAAAAATTCCTTAATTCTTATAGAATTAAATTCATTGTCAGCTACTATTTTCTTTGGTTTTCCTAGTTTAGTAAAATAGTCTTCTAATTGTTCGATGAATGTAATGTGATTTCTATCCGTTAAGGGATATGTTACTCCATATTTGGAAAATTTGTCTATAATTGTTAAAAAATGGAATCTTTTTATTACATAGGTGTCTATGTGGATTATTTCATTATTCTTCGTAGGCGTTTCTGAATGAACAAATTTTTGTTTAATAGGTCTTCTATCATATTTTACTTCTTGACATGTTTTACATTGGTTAAATACTATTTGTATTAACTCTCCTAATTTAGGATAAGAAATTTTATTTCTAAGTATATTATATTAAATTTTCTTGTATGCCCGAATGCATACTTTCTCTAATGTGATACAACGAAATTTGTTTAACAGCTTCCACTTCTGTTTCTATATCCTGTTCTCTCATTGTGCTCTTTATAAATTCTAATTGTGTATCATTTGAAAACATTTCTATTAGGTTCTCTTGTACTACATATATTGTACTGTCGCTCAGATAATTCTGAATAGATTCCTACTTTTCTTTTGTCATCTAAATTGTTAACTATATTTAGGTCATGCTCTGAAATTTCATCGGTATTTTCATCCTCATTTCCTTTTATCTCATCCTCATTATCCTATAATCTGCTACTCTGTTTTCTTTTCCTTTAATATATTCGATGTCAAATTGATATTCACCTAATTTTAACAGCCATCGTTGATGTTTTGGTGACATGTCTTTCCCTCTATATTTTGAATGTAAGTATTTAATTGGTTGATGATCTGTTACGATCTTAAATTTTCTACCGTATAAATATGGTCTAAAGTAGTTTACGCTCCAAATAATCGCTAAAAATTCTTTATCAGTTGCTGAATAATTTCGTTCATGATTATTTAAGGTTCTTGGTGCATAACATGATTGAACCTGCTTGTATAAATTATCGGGAAGTTCGGTATATATTCCTACCCTTTTCGACTTTATATGCTGCCTAAACAAATCGGCCATATAATTAGTCTCAATACCATTTGAATTGATATATATTTTGATTTTACTGTTCGCAACTTTCGTGTCTTGCGTTTCATTATTTGTAATTATAATTTGAGTTGCAAATCTATTAACTACTGTATAGAGTGTTGTAAAATTTTGATAGGTACTGTTATCTTCTTCAACATTTTCGGTATTTAATATGTTGCCTGATTGACTATTTATTCGGCTCATAAAATCATATTTTAGAATATACAGGTTTGTTCGTATTTGTTGGGTGTACCACATAATCCCCAAAATCAAAATCCCCAAATCAAAATCCCCAAATTTAAAATCCCCTTTTTCTGTGTGAAATACACTGAACGCGGCGATTTTAAACCTAATTTCAATGTATTTCACACAGAAAAAGGCAATTCTGTACTCAATATTATATCTAAAGTTGAAGTTCACGAGATATTTTATGTTTAATGGTTTCACGAATATTTAATAGGTAAATTAAAGAAAATGCAGTACATGTTATATCAATCAGTTTAACATATTTGTACAACATAAATAAATACAAACTTCACAATTTTTCGAATAGCTTATATACATATGTACATTAACATAAACATATATTTATATTCATACATATGTAGACCAATATTTAGTGATGTAAATCAACAAAAAAGCAATAAATTCAAAACATTTACATAAATAAACCATGTATGGAAATTCTAATTACGTAATGAAATACTGTGTGCTATCGATTTTAAATAAATAAGTTTATCTAAACCTAAACGACGTTTCACAACTTTTTTAATTTTCTTTACACGCTCGACATTCTTTTTGTTTTTTCGCACACCGATCCCTGAGTGTATTTTTTCTATGGTTGATTTAACTTCAATTATTTCTTTTTTTAAATGTTTTATGATTTCATATACACCACATTTTTTTCTCCCTACGGCGCCAAGCCTCGATTGAATTTTGAGTGCGTGGAAAATTATCCTTAAAAGAATCCGAAACGCATCAAAAATTTGGATTATATATCATAGCACCCGCCTTCATATTTTCAGTAATGTACTGGTTTTTAAACCAAGCACACAATTTCCTGTACATTTCCTGGTTAGTTGGTATATGTACCCTTTCGAAGTCGGCTTATTTTCATTTTTTGGGCTCGTTTCGATGGTAAGTACACCCGGCGGTCTGGTTGGCAATCTACAACTGCTTCCCTAATAATTTGGGAAGGCGCCAGTGAAGATGATGTACTCAAATCCTTTACCTTGTTGTTCGCCTGTGCCACAGATACTTGATGGGCGTTTGGCTCATGATTATGGGCAGTAGGAGCGCGTTGTATTACATGATCGCCGCTATATTTTTTTGTCACAACAACACTTTTACACATTATGGATTTTCTTTACGCACACGACCAGCGGAACTCTTTCTTCTTTTCATTTTTGGAATGAAAATGGTAATCAAAACCATCCACAAATATTTTATTGCTACCTTTGTTTGACACAGTAACGACGACTTCCATTTTCTTTAAATTTTTTATTTAAATGAAATGTGAAATAAATAATGGCGATAAAAAAAATTATGTTGGGATGTGATTGTAAAGAAATATGCACAGTCGTATTTGTGCGACAGTTATTATTTTACACGCTGTAAATATATGGGTACATATATATGTAACTACGAATTAAAACTCAACTAAAGAGCGGTTTTACTATTTTTTATATGATCTCTAATAATATTTAATAAAAATAAAAAAATGGGGATTTTGAGACACTGCCTCAAAAAAAGGTGGGGATTTCGTGTTAGGGGATTTTAATTTTGGGGATTTTGATTTTGGAGATTATGTGTTTGGGGATTTTGTGTTTGGGGATTTGTTTTTGGGGGATTTTGTGGCACTCCCGTATTTGTTATTATCTGGTGTTTTATATTATGTGTGTGGGTTAACTTTTCTCCTTTTCTATAAAACATATTAGAATATTTTCGCAAAATCAAATCTATATGCGTTTTTTCCTCCTCTCTATAGGGTTTTGATACGTTTTCCAAATTTAAGGTTGAGGGTTCCAGTGTAGGGATTTTTGTATTAATGAATTTAATTTATCTGTTGCGGAATAGTTTCTTTCGTGGTTATTCAAAGTTCTTGTGCCGTAACACACTGGGTGTCCCTCTTGTGGTAATACTGCACCAATCGCATAATTGGATGCATCAGTTGTTGAAGTAAATTGTTTTTCGAAATCTGGATAACGTAATATTGGATGAGTACTTATTAGTATTTTTAATTTTTCAAATGCTTCAATATATATTGGGTCTTTAAGATTAATTTTAACTCCTTTTTTCAAATACTTGGTTATAGGTTGGGCTATTCTAGCGTGGTCTTTTACGAATTTACGATAGTAACCGGTGATTCCTAGAAAACTTTTAATTTGTCTTTCGGTTTTTGGGATTTGTAAATTTTCTATAACTTTAATTTCATTAGGATTTGGCTTCATGCCTTCCTCCGTTAAAATGTGTCCTAAGAACTCTGTTTCTTTCTTCAAAAAATTGCATTTATCGATTTGAATTTTGAGATTTTTACTTTCAAGAATTTTAAAAATTTCGCCTATCGCCCTAATATGTTCATTCAATGATGTGCTAAATATTAGAATATCGTCTAAATACACTACACATGTTTTATTTATATAGTCTCTAAGTTTTTCATTCACTAGCCGCTGAAATGTGGCTGGTGCGTTTTTCAGTCCAAAAGCCATTCTTGCGAATTCATACAGTCCATGTGGTGTTTTTTCACGATATTCCTCTTTTAATAGGGTTCGATGGTATCCTCTCGCTAAATCTAAAGTAGTAAAATATTGTGCTCTTCCTAATTTGTCTAAAACAGAATCAATATTTGGAAAAGGATATTTGTCATCTATTGTAACCTCGTTCAATTTTCTATGGTCTATTACAATTCTGTATTTCTTTTCACCTGAATTATCAATTTTTTTCGGCACTACTGTTAATGGGCTTGAATATCTTGAGTGACTTTTTTGGATTATTCCCTGCTCTTCCATTTCCTTAATTAGTTTTCTAATTTCAATTTCATGCTGAGGTGGATACCTATACAATTTTGAATTAATCTGCTGCTGCGTTGTAGTTTTAATTTCATGTTGGATTTCCGTTGTGTTAGTCAATTTATCACCGTCTTTAAATAATAATATATTATATCTATTGAGCAATTTAATTATTTCTCTACTTTCTTCCTCATTTAAATGGTCTAGGTTTAATCTCTCCAATTTTAACTCTGCAGTTTCAAGATTACAAATTTGATTTAAGTCATTTAGTTTATTTAAAATCGAACTTTCTTTTCGGTTTAAAGTTATTTTCCCTTTTTCTATATCTATATACGTATTGAGAAAAGTAAGCATGTCCATGCCTATTATGAAGTCATATTTTTGTCCTCTTAATGGTGTAACTTTCCATCTTGTTCTCGCGTTACAAGGTAAGTTAAATTCTTCTGGTGCTAATGTATGTACCTCATAATTTATTTTATCCTCATTTGTAATTGTACTAAATGTTAAAGGATTTTTCAATTTAATTTTTGGAAAATCGTCAATCTCACTATTGATCAGGCTTAAACTAGCTCCTGTATCAATTAGTGCGATATAATTTCTTTTATTAATTTTAATTTTCATTTTAGGTAATGATTCCGAGGCTGGTTCATAAAAAATACTATTATTAATTTCTACTCTACCTACTCGAGTATGAGCGATGTTGGCTATACTGCGAATTAGGGTGTCCTGCCAATTGAGGGCTCATTGAACTATATTGGATATTATCTATCTCCATTGGTTCGCCTTGGTTTTGTTTAAATTGATTATTTCGACCATAATTCTGTCTATATTGGTTGGATTGATTTTGACCAAAGTTTGGTTTATATTGATTTGGTTGATTTTGATTAAAATTTGGTCTAGGGTTCCCTACCGCTTGTGGTCTTTGAAAATTACCTAAATTGGGTTTATAATTATTACTAAATCTTCCACTATTATATTGTTTAAATTGGCCTGATGTATTATGTCTAATATCATTTTCGTATATTTGATTATATGGACCTTGATTTTCTCTATTTCTATAATTTGTATTATGTCTTTGTCCTCGATCAGGATACCTATTACTATATTTTTCCGCTGAGCTATCTCATTTTATTTTAAATTACATATATTCTGGCCTAGTATTACTATCTTCAAATCTTCTACTTGCCATTATTCTTATTATTTCATTTATGTTCCCTTCATTATAATTTTTTCTAGTAAGACTCCTTGAGTCATCTCCTTTACTGTATTAGTTAAAAACGTTTAGTTGTTTTTTATAAAAAAATATTTTCTGGGAGCTATGCTCCTTTATTGAATTCCACTAAAGAACTAAAATTTACAATTAATTATACTTAACTCTAGACCTATGTTGCCGCTGCGGCGGGTACGGAGTTTGCTGACGTTACGCTTCCCACAGGTTGCCGCTACACATGTCGCACTCTCAGCGATTTAGTGGTGTCATATTATATTACTTTGTATCATATGATATTAATGCATCATATGCTACTTTTTGAATGTATGGGGTGCTAACTAGTCCCCCCTTGAATCTTTAGGTGTATTGAAAATTTGGTTGAGTTCTTCTATAGCCGGTTGTGAGAGTTTGCTGCTTGCTAACAGACTTACTTCTTCTGTATTGTTGAAGTTAAGCTGTTTCAGCATCTACAGCGAGAGGAATTTTTCTATATTGAGTGGTGCGGATGACGGTTGAAGGATGACTGGTAGTGGTTTAATATTAGGTTTGTGTGTATTGTTCGCATGATTTATTCTGTATGTCATGTTGTCAAGTTTTTGTCATAAATGCAACGCTTGTGGCAAGGTTGTCGGTTCTCTCATGCTGAGAAGACGAGGTTAATCGCCATTTAGTCCTCTGCTCTGATAAATGTGTCAAGAGCATTATCCCTACATGAGTTAGTCATAGCCCGTATGGACTTGTCGCTTAGCTCGAGACATGAAATTTTGTCTAAAATAAGTGAAAGGTGTTGGTGGACCTTTTGGTAGAAGGTCGGAATGTCGTCATAGCGTTAAACCAGAGTAGTCATCTGGTATTCGAGGGTACCTATATCCCTTTTATCCGAATAATTTCCGGTTCCGGATTTGACTCCAATCGAGTGGAGTATTGTATGATTCTAATGCGGTGTCGGCATCGCCAATTATTTTGTGCCTGATCGTATGGAGTATCGCAAAATATTTAGGGGTATTCTTGACTCCTTCATAGGCTTTAAAAATTCTATCTAAGCTCTTCCTCCAGGAGTTAAATTCTCCTGGTCGTCCTGAAAATTCCCTAAGGCATTTCACCATGTCCAGAATCTTATCTAATTCATTTATGTTGTTCGCGTTCAGTGTCACGCTATGGTCGGATTCTGTAAAGTCAGTTATACTTGTAGTCTGCGTACTCATTCGTTCGAATACTTCTCGAACTATTATCGTTGTTAGAGTTGGGTTAGGGGTGGGAGGGTGTAAAGGATGGGTGGAAGGATTTGAAGGATGGGTGGTTTGCCCATAATCTAACCTCATTTGGTTTAATTGTTCGATTAGCTCCTCAGCTGTGTCTGGCATTATAACAATCTTTTTATTTTAATCTCAATCATTAAATTTTCTTTATAACAGTGCTTTCTTTAATAACATTAGGTTTTTTTTTGTAAAAGCGTACACTAATAGAGGAGTTTTTCCTCTCTCTTTTCGTATCGAATGATTAAATTCCTTTAAATTGAATTTCTTTTAGTGAAAGACCTTTTTTTTTGTTTTGGATTGAACATTTTAATTTCGTGTTCTTTATAATAACGATATTCTTTACAATAATCTTAAAATATTTGATACGAGCTTACACTAGTTGTTTCCAGCTTTCCATAGGATGTTATTGTGCGTTTCGGGGTTGTCCTATTTCCTGCCGGTACTGGGGTCCCTCGACGTTTTCGAATCCCACGTTGTGCGTTGTAGCCGCTTGTCAGCACACACTATTTTTCTTTTTTTACTTTTCGCGTAGCCTTACTGTTTTATTTTCAGTTTTTTTTTCTTTTTTTTTTATTCACTGTCACTACCGTTCGCCACTCACGTAGCCTTACTTTTTGGTTTTCAGGCAATAACTACTTACGCGCACTGGTCCCTGCTCGGGCGCCAGTTAAAAAACGTTTGGTTGTTTTTTATAAAACAAATATTTTCTGGGAGCTATACTCCTTTATTGAATTCCACTAAAGAACTAAAGTTTACAATTAATTATACCTAACTCTAGACCTATGTTTGCCGCTGCAACGGGTACGGAGTTTGCTGACACTGCGCTTCCCACAGGTTGCCACTACACGTGTCGCACTCTCAGCGATTTAGAGGTGTCATATTATATTACTTTGTATCATATGATATTAATGCATCATATGATACTTTTTAAATGTATGGGGTGCTAACTAATTTACTAACAAACTGTCCATGTTGCTTAAGTCAATGTAACTGTCACCCCTATAGCACACTGTCAGTTCGTCCGACTTATATATAATATTTTGTATTTCTCTCATAAGTTCATTAACGGAACTTACCTTAAGATTCCCAATCTTCTTATACAGATGATGTGGCTCTACTTCGGGTCGATACCTCAGTTTTAATGTTTCCTTTATCACCTGCCAGTTATCTGTTTGAGGTACGAGTATATTGATGATTGTGTTTTTCGCCTCTCCCTGGATGGTCCTGTAGTATATTGTTCGCGTCACTTCCTTTTATAGTTCTGTGTCGTTCGTTGTTGATAGTAGGTATTCGATGCTGCTGAAGAATGAGTTTATTGAAATATCGCCTGTCCCCGTAAATATCGGAAGGTCGTTTACTGTTTTCATGAGTGCATGTCTGCTACTATTGCTTCCTTCTGTCCGGCTCTTAGTTCGAGGTAAGCTTGCCGCATTTGCTCCAACTGTTGCTCTCTGCAAGCAAGCTCCTCTACCAAGTTGACTGCCGCCATCTGAGTCTGTTCGTTCTCCATTTTTCTCCTGCTTTCGTAGGCTCGGTGCCTTGACGATTTAATGTTATTTTTAATGGTTTCGGTTACTTTACTTTATAAACTTTAACTTTTTGGTGAATTCACGCTCTTTCTGTTTTGAGACGTGTTCACTGCAAAACACTTTCACAAAAACTTTTTTTTTAACTTGAACAGGTGAATTAACGCCTTTTAATTTTTAAGGTCGTTTTCACTTCTTAA
Organism: Bactrocera dorsalis; assembly: GCF_023373825.1. Classification (NCBI taxonomy): domain Eukaryota; kingdom Metazoa; phylum Arthropoda; class Insecta; order Diptera; family Tephritidae; genus Bactrocera; species Bactrocera dorsalis. The sequence goes on along the minus strand of NC_064303.1, from coordinate 30,098,757 downwards.
CGTTTGGTTTAATTTTTCCTTTTACAATTAATGTTCACTGCACCCTTGGTGGTGTCGATTATTGCGTCTATCTGGATTGTTGTATATAGTTAATTATATTCTGGAGGGTCTGGTCAACTCCTGAGTTGGCTACAGAATCGCAGAATTAGTTTTGGGATTTATAAAAAAACTATTTGGTATAGCGATTTCCGAAGGGAAAAAAATTTTGCTGTTTCTCGAACACGGTTCGTATCACTGAATCCTTACTACTTTCTAAGGATCCTGCCGACTGCGCCAATTTTATATCACGGTCGCGTTCGAACGTTTTTAAAAAGTTAGTACCGATTTACCCTAAAGAATTAAACCAGGTGGCTTAGATATTGGAATCAGACTAAACTTTCACTTTATTAATTACAATCATTGAAGTTACTACTGCAATAAATTATTGTTTACAAATCATAAATACTTATTATACTTACTATACATGTTTTGCAAGAAAGTAAGTGTTTGCTTATATATCATGTTTACTTAAATGCTGACTAAAGTAATAACTTCATAACTTAATAGTTTATACAGATTCCCGGAAATATTGTTAATAAAATGATTTTGTTTTGTATCTTTTAATTTGATTTTTGCGATAGCAAAGGAAATGGTATCATATTACAATTTTACTGATTTCCGGTTGTGCTATTTATTTCATTAAGAAATTCAGCAAAGTTATCAGTTTTTACTGTTGGTTGCCGGCTTACTTACATATATGTATATGTAACTCGCGCGAGAAATGAGAAATGTGATTAAAACAACCGTACACTTCAGTGTCCAAATTAGTTCTAAACTTTTATTGAATAAAACTGAAATTTCTTAGTCTAATTCTTCATTTACAAAATTTGTTATTTTGGGCACATTTTAAAATTAACATTCGCCTGGTAACTATATATTATATAAGTTAAATAAGTCCTTTGGTGCCAGTTTCGTTTGTACTTCTATTCGCTCGACTTGGTGAACAAGCTCGAACTTATTAAAGTATACTTTGAATAAAATCAAAACTTGATTGCTTGGCTGCTAAAGACTTACTAGCTTTATTGAGAATATAATTTTGTGGCTTAACTTAATTGAGTGGAAGTCATTACGTGGGGAGTCATGTGTTAACTTATATACAGTATGTCTCAAAAATCTTTTCATATGACAACATTTGACGAAGTAAAACCTTCAATGTGCGAATTTTGAAAGTAACGCACATAATAATTTTCATTATATTATTTATTATTTATGAACCAAAAATAATCATATTTTTTAAGTATATTATAAGAAATAAATTAAAAAAACAAAAAATTCTTTTCACATTTCGCCACAATTAAAGTTACATTACGTACCACGCAGCGTTTTGCACATTATACCTCCGTGGTATTTTCAAATTAGTTTTTTTTATGTCATATTCGATGGGATCTTTTCCCACTCCTCTTTGATTGCCTGTATTAGTGTGCTTTTGTTTGCAGGGCACCGTTTTCCCACTTTTTTTCAAATATGATTATAAGTTTTCTATAGGGTTGATGTCTGGGCTTTGCGCCTAGCACTTTTGAGCAATTATATAGCAACCAAGTCCTGCATATATAAGACTTGTGCTTGGGATCATTGTCTTGATATAATTTGTAGTTCATCTTATTGGGATTGTTTGGATCCGCTAGCGTAAATTTTTGCACACTTCTTTTTAAATTGCTACGTAAAATGTCTAAATATATTTCTATTGTCATGTTATCTTCAATAATTCTGATTTCACCAACACCTTTCCTACAAATACAACCCCATACCATTGCACTCAGCTTTCCAAATTTTACTGTGGGAAAAATGTTCTTGTTTTGTAGGGCTGTAAGCGGCATCCTCCAGACTCTTTGAGGTCCATCGTGGCAGTATAGCATTATTTTCGTCTCATCACAAAACACTACATCGTCCAGTATTCCATTGGATGTGAAATGTGAGTTAGAGCAAAAGATAGTCGTTTGTCAACGTTAATTTGTGATAGCAATGTTTTTTTTTTGTTGCACTTTTCGAACAATATTTGAATTTATCATGACCGTAGTTCCCAAGTCCTGCTCAATAATATTTTCCACATACAATTTTGTTAATTTATTGCCCATTCTTTTATTGGTTTTAACAAATACTTTGTCTCCGGGTTGATATGTTTTCAACTTCTTATGTTTATTCAATCGACCTAACTCAAGTGCTTGTTCCCTGACAATTTTGTTCACGATGTCTTCTCGTAATTGCTGAGGAATAGAATGAAGTACATCTATAGGCCTTTGTCCCGTTGAATTCGTGCAGCGATTTTATCACGTCCAGAGATTCGTCACATTGAACATTGCCTGTGATTGTAACATGCGCATATTCTATTACCCTTGTAGGGGTCTCTAAAGTCGCCAGTCTGTTAGTCAATGAGTCAATGGTTCCTTGGAAATCTCGTTTTGTTATTTCAGTGGCAGTCCTTATGGCTGCTGTTATTAAGCCCTGCATCGTTTGTGCGTCCATGGTTTACACAAGAAACGATCACACAAACGAGAATAAAAAACCAGAAAAATTGTAATAACACTAACTATGTCGTGCTCCTGAGCAGTAATAGCGTCGCTTATTCAGATAACTATAATTGATCCACGCACACAAGTGAAGAAAAAAATTTATTTATTCGAAAGCCGAGCACTTTACTTACATGTGAAAAATTATCATATTTTATTATTTTATATTTAATGGGGATGTCCACAGCTTAGTCCGATTCTCTCCTCAGTCCCTCGCTGGCTACGTCTAGGCGCGACGTGCAAATCCTTAAGCTAGTTGATTTAAGCGTTGTTTTTATTTTTAATTAAAATTTTGGTTGTTACTCGCGGGTATCGAGCTCGCGGCCACCTTGCGAATTGTTAGACTATTATCCTTTTATAAGGATTTTACCGTATCTTTTTCCGCGCGTGGCCCCACGTTGGGCGCCAATAATGAAGTCTCTTCACTTATAATTTTTTAAACTTTTATTTCTCCTGCTATGCAGGAGCAGCCAAATCTTTTCGATTACAGAGTCGGTCTTAGACTAACTATTTCCCTAAACAAAAGCCAATTCCTAACTTAACGCTACCCTAAGCGTCGCTGCCGCTGCCACTGCGGTTCGCCGTTGTTGTCGTTATTGCTGTCACACGCTACTCTGCAGACAAAGCGTCGGCACTTTCCGTACCTATGGGAATGTTATTGTCGCATACTGTTGTTATTGCTGTTGTTGTCATGTGCGGAAGGTAAGTTGCATCGTAAGCACTTCGATACACTACCGGTGAAATGAATAAGCAGATGGTGGTTTGGCTATGTGTGTTAACTTACACTGTCCTAGCATTTAGAGAGAATATTTCAGCCAGTTCTTTGGCTGATTTCCCTTTATGAAAATTATAATAAACCAACTGTATTATATTTTCACTTTTTTAAATTGTTCAAGACTTTCTCGTCGATACCGGGGCAGACATACCGGAATGGACGCCAACACAAAAGCGTTTTTTTGCGGGGCAATGCAAACCCCAAATCATCACACATAAAATTAATGTAATTAATTTTTAAAACCATTGCTTTCTCCTTTTCATCGTAGGAGTTTTTTTTTCTTTAAAATCATTTTAGCGAATATTATGGCATGCTCATTTGCATCGCCTGTTATTATTACATTTTTTCCAGAGCTTGACAGTATTTTGTCAATAGGAAAACTTTCCTTTTTAGCTCTTTAATTTTTTTTCATTTGCCTCAAAGAATTACTGTGAAACCCTATAGCTGCTCGAGCGTAATGCTCGTGGTCGCAAACAGCGATATTCTCACTATCATCGCACTTCATTTGTATTTCATGAAGGCGTGAATATCTTTTGAATTCTTAAAATGATACATATGTATATGTCATTTGGATTTCCAATCTCTTCTAATGACATATCATTAGGTGGTGTATTGTCATGTTTTATAACACCATAAGATATTTCCTTTTTTTTATTTTTTTTTACCCCTTACCACTGGTGGGGGAAGTAAAAAATATAAATAAAGAGAATGATTTTGGCTGAGATTGTATTTCAAATCTAATTTTATTATTGTTGAGCAGCTCCTTCTATACTTAGCCTATGTTTTTGAATTAATTATCAGACCAACGCATAACACATAATAAGTGCGTTGGTCTTATCTAAAAGTACACGTATTATTTTATCAGCAAATGCATTTGTATTCATTTGCTAGTGTGCATCTATTGCATTTCCATTTGTTTGTTTATTATATATTTGTATATATAAGTATTGGCTGATCATGCGATGTGGTGCACAACTGCATGCCGCCAAACGTAACCTGAGATGTAAACTTTTTTCACCGAAGTGAGAACGAAAAAAATAAAACAACAGGGTTGAAGGTTTAATCGATAATCAGCCTTCCGTTTTATTTCGTGCTTTCTTAAATACTAATATTTTGCTTTCTTGCAACAACTTAAAAATAAGTGTTTGCATAACAATTCTTAGGAAATGTGTCTTGTGCATTTTGCAAAGTAATACAATTAATAATAATAAAGTTATTATACATTTTGTTAACTGTTGCATTTTCGTTGGCGAAAATGCACTTGGACAAACAATTCTTTGGAAAACTCAATTAATTAATATTCGTATTAAAATTCTTTGGGAATAGTATTCTTTATAACAATGTAACTCCCCCAGAGCCACTCTGAGAAGTCTTCTGACTTCTTTTATTTATAATTTTCAAACTTATTTTTTCATTTTTTTTACATAAATAAATAATAACAATAATTATACTTATTAATATTATTATAACTAGCTGACCCCGCATACGTTGTCCTGCGTGAAATTATGTTTTGAAACGAAAAGAAAGTTGACTTTACGTTGTGTTAAAAATCTTTTATTTTCGATTTTTCTAAATTTTTTTCAATGTAACGCAGTTTGATAAACAACATTTTTTGGTTTCTATTCCGGAGCATAAATGTACAGAGAAGATGGTTTTCCAACTCGGGAACACGCCACGTATAACTGGCACGCACTCATGCAATCGTAGTTAGGATAATTTGGCATTTCGTTGAAGTGAATTGACAAAAGGCAGGTGGAATTGATATCAAACCACTGGAACCGAAATTTGCCTATTTCCAATTCTTATCAAATACGATGTAAAATGTCTTCGGCAATATAATTTTGTTCGTATTCCAAAATTGACGCGGATTTGAAGGCTGATATGCCGAAATGACCATCGCGAAAAGTGTGCGAACTTCAGGGCCATGCGAAGTAGCTATCGAATCGTCCAACGTTTGATTACATTTATTATCATGTTCCAGCAATTGTAATTGCTTGCATGCTTCTCAAAAAGTTACACACATTCTACCATTCACTGTGCGCAATGACTCAAATAAAATTGAACCACGTACATTTATCAATAGCAACCGAAGGTATTAGTAATCGTCGGGTGGATTATGTAAATTCGTCCTAAGGAATTAGTTGAGAACACACCTGGATGTCAATCTGCGTAACTACTTCTTCGACGATGCATTCCATGCATAATATCAAGGCATTTCCGAATAGAGCAATGTTCTCACAAACAAATTCACTGACGCAAATTGAGAAAAAACTCGTCAATGTCAATGTCAATGTTGTTGGAAGTGTTTCCGCTGGATGTACTGTATTCTCTGTGTTGAAAAACACTCTTTAGCCTTTCTCCAAATGAACTGCGAGACCCACAACAGTGGAAAAACGTTCATGAATTGCAAAAGTAAATACCCTACAAAGCGCTTTATTGCAGTTCACGTATCGACCGTATCGTTCTAGACCAATAACCGCCATATTGGTTCCTTTGGTGACGTACTTACAAACGTATTTTATAGATTACACCAAACTGCAGTACTACACATTGATATGAGTTTTGAATGTGAATTAGACAACAGTGGAGAATATAGTACGATCCATATGTTGTCAATTTCGATATTCACTACTCTAAGTTGTATGGTCGTCTGATGAGCTACGACGATAGAGTGGATATCCATCATTTCCAGTTTGCGATTCCGAAAGAAAAGCAAGTGGATAGTGTTTCGTGCATTTATTGTTAGACATATAAACCGAAGTGGGATTGTGGTGTCCGCAAGGTCCATGAACCATATTGCGTTTCATCACTTCGTTTAATACTGGATCTTTCTCTGCATCAGGAATTTTCGCAGAAATGATTTCATCAATTTGATCTAGTGGAACCACTATCCACCATCCAAAGTAGAACATCGTAACTGTTGTTTGAAAAGTCCTGCTGTGACATCGTGACGATCGCTTGCTGATTGACCCCGATCCATAATTCCACACGTATGTCATCGCATCCTGGGAGTACTCGTTCATGTGCCTTGGCGTTGATGGCAAAAAGAACACCGACCGATATTAGCGGGACCTCTTCGTGGCTTCGTAACAAATTTCAATCTGTAATTGATCACTTCGTTTGAAACACACATAAAGGTTTCACTGAATAATTTTCAATTTTTTTTTAAATAGCCTCAATAAAAGAGTAAGTGACCGAAATTGAACGATTCAAATAATTTACAAATCAAAATATTGAAAAACAAAAGAAAAAAGAATTGTATGAAAAAAGTACATTTTTGGAAATTTTTCGACTTTTTCTCATGAAAAGTTTTTTTTTATTTCTGAACCTTTCCAGATCCACAGCGAACAACTTCTGAAAATTTCATGAAGATTAGTTTCGCCGTTCTGGAGCCTTAGCGTTACTAACAAACAAACATTCATTTTTACTTACATATGTACATACATATGTATATACAAAATAAAACGTTTGTATGGGAAAAAGAAAAGGACTGTTTTTAGGCGTTTTCCCGCAACTTTCCTTATCTTTTTTACATAAGAACCTTCTCCTAATAATAACAAATACAACAAAAAAAACAATTAGTGAAATCGGTCCAGCCATTCACGCGTGATGCCGTGGCAACGGAAAACGGGTTTCATTTTTATATATACAGATAGATAGATTAAGAGGCACTTATGCCATAAGATACACTCTTGTGATACTTTAGCTCTTCTATTTCTTTATTGTCTTAAATGATTTAGTACAATATCATCAAAGTTTATTTTTGACTCATAGCTTTGGTTTCACATTTTAACAGGATGTATCAGTTTATCAATAAATTTAGTTTTGTTGTTACTAAATTTCCCTTCATTAATTTTAATTTCACATTTCGCAAAATTTATTATATAATTATTTTGTAGTATAAAATTTTTGTCATCACAATTTTGTATAACTTTCAAATTTTTTGCATTCTTGATGATTAAAGTATCATCGCTTATTTCTTGTATTATTGCAGTATTGTTATATTTAAATTCACAAGCGTTAAAAAAATACAATTCCTACTAAAATTTATTTATTTTTTTTAATAACGTATTATCTTCATATTTATAATGATTTTTATTTATTGTTACATTTTTTTCATCCTCATGAACTATTTGCAATTTTCGTTTGTTTGGTAGAGGCATAATTAATAATTTGAATAGCGAACACATTTTTGAAAGCTACTACTCCTACTTTGGCTAGTTTCAGCTTATAAAAATCTATGTCAAAGCTATATATTTCTTCTTTAGTTAACATCCCCGGGTGTATTAAATTGTTAATTGGGCTATATTATAATGAACTTCATGTATCTTCCCTTCTATATGCGTTAGTTTATTCATTTTTCACATTTTCACATATCACATTTTTTTGGTACTATGATAATAGATGAACTATATTTACTCCTACTTTTCTGAATTATACCTTGTTTTTCTAGCTCCATAATTTGCCTTTTGGCTTTTTCCTCATGTTTCGGAGGTAACCTATATATTTTTGAATTGATTTACTGGTTTGTGGTGTTACTTATTTCGTGGACCACCGTTTTTGTGTTTGTCAAGGCATCTCCTTCTTTATACATACTTCTTTAGCAATTTTTCAACCTCCTTTCGTTCATTTGATTTTAAATGATCCAACTGAATGTTTTGCATTTTACTTTCTTCCAATGCATATACTTGGTCTTGGATAGTTTTTGAATAAAACGGAATTTTAACACCATTTTTAAGCTCAATTTGTTCGTTTTCAATATCGATTATATTGAAATTATTAAATATAAAATCGTTCCCTAGCAGAAGATCGTACGGGTTTTCAAAGTCTATTTTCAACCATCTCATCCTAGCATTGTGAGGATATTTAAATTCTAGAAGACATGGTGTCTTAACTCTTCCGTTAGACGCTCTTATTTCACCATTCAATGTACTAATTACTGTTTTATTTTTTTCTAGAACCGGTAACTTATGTTCGAAGCTTGATTTTTTCATAATACTAATAGTAGAGCCTGGGTCTACCAATGCACACCATTTTTTATTGAACAAAGTAAGTGAAATTAATATTTTATTTTGATTTTCCGAGGCTAATTGGTAAAAAATTCCTCGTTGTTATTCGTTTCCTCTGTCCTGCTCACAGCATCAACATCCATGGGTGTTGGGCCATTTGAACGTCTTGTTTGCCTACTGCCGTTGTGTATATTTTGTCTTGCTGAATTACCATAGCTGTTATTAGCATTATTATTACGATATTGATTTGTATATTGGCCTGAATTTCCTGTCCGATAATTAGTTTGTCTCTGTGGTTTATTTGGGTGATAATTATTTTGCCCTGAAAAGTTGGTATTTCTTTGAGAGTATCGTCCCGAATTATTTTGTGCATAATAACGATCATTGTTTTGATCGCCACTATTTTGTCCCTTAAAGTTGTTTATACTTTGATTATTTTGATTTTGGTTACTATTAAAATTTCTTGCCTTTTGAACAAATTGGTTTGAATTTCTGTTTCTTGCTAAAAATATAGGATTTAAAGTTCCATCGTCTAGCCCTATGAAATTGTGGATCGTATTAGGCGAAAGTCCCTGCTGCAAGTTGCTTTACCCTTTGTATAAGCATTCCTGAAAATATTTCTATCATCATGCCGCCTGTTTCACTCAAAGCATGGGAATATTATCGATACTACCCACCCTAAGGTTAGCGATATCGTTGGTCAAAGTCATTCGGTCTTTTGTTGGCCTAAAGTGCTGTTTTAATCTTATTTTGCATGTATCCCAATTCTCTGGAGGATTCAATGTTAAAAAATTGTTTGCCGATCCTTAAATTTTTAAATACCTGTTGTTGTCCTGCATAATCAGCTAGTACCCTATCAATTGCCTCAATAAACGCCGGTAATATTTTTGCATTACCTTCAAATGGCTGTAATCATATAATATCATATATTATAATTTTTTTTTTTCAAATCTGTCAAGTTTCCTACGTGTCTGGGGTCTATTGTTTGATCCGTTACTATTGTGCTTGTTGGGTGGATAATATTCTGAATCAATGATGGTGCTTCTGCCGAAATCACCTGGTATACTACTTGCGCATTATATTGGCTAATTCTGGGGTTGCCTGGGGGTTAGTGGATGGTGGTGGTACATTGGTATTAAGAATGGGGGGTCTGATAATGGATTCGGGATTGCTCATTTTGAAGTTTTTTATAAAAATTAAAATTGAAATTATGTTTTATTCTTATGTTACCAATTTGTAACTACGTTTTGTTTTTATTGGATTTATCAATCTCTGGAGGGTCCCTTTGGTGGTGAATCGCAGAGTTGTTTTTAGTGGAACTGGAACTGATCCAGGTTCTTAATTTAATTTTGTTATAAGCTGTACAAGCTTTTTGTTATAGTTTAAATTGAAAAAATTCTGTTTTGTATTTTTTTCCTAGATCTACGCTAACAATGCACTTCTGTGTAATAAGTTGCTTAATTTATTATAAGTTTCTCTCAACTAAATTTCACTAAAAAATTTACTGTTTCACTTATTTTAATTGAATTAAACTCTTATTTCTATTCACTTAAATTCTTAATTTACGTTCTTACATTAAAGTCCAACGGCGCATTGGATTTTTCCTTTTTGCCGGGGTTACTTGGGGTCCAATGTTGCGCACTCTTCGCTGGGTGCGGGCTTTCACGGGCCGAAGTTATCCCGTTTTGATTCTGCTGTCACGTCCTGTTTAGTAGTTTGAGCCGCAGCGCGAGGCACTTCTTAAAGGCCTTTACTCGATTAACTTATTCAGTCGCGACTAGCACGTTGGGCGCCAGTTATTTATTTATTTGTTCACATTTAAAACACAATTATTATTTGGCAGCGAGCCGTGTGTTTATTGTTGAAAACCAAACTTAGAATTAATTACAAAAATCTTCTTACGCCTAATTTATGCTAGCAAGTCACGTTGCACGTACAGGTGCATTGAAGTCGTTGTTGAAAAGCAGCACTGACGTTCTCAAGTAGCGGCGGCGCTGTATCGTCATTTACTCTGGATGCGCGTGAGGTGTCGTTTAACCGTGGGATAGCGACCGCTGTCCAAGTCGCATGCTTACGTAAGCTTTTAGTGGTTGGTTATTTGTAAAAGCTATGTAAGCCAATTTCGGCGTATGTTGCGTTAACTTGTATATTTGTATGTAAGTTAAGCTTTTGGTTATTAAAAACCCCAAAAAATATAATTTTTTAGCGGAGCTGCATTGGGGCAGCGTTACCGCGTAGCTTTATTGGAGTAATCAAAGCTGAAACTTAGCTTAACCAAATTACAATATTTATACTTAATTCTTATTCCGCCCAACAGGTAGTGCAGACGCTGACCATGCACTTTCTGACGATCGGTGGGTTTTCTCTGTTTGTAGACAACGCATAATCTCCTGTAGAGTAGAATGGAAGCGCTCAACCTGACCGCTCGAGCAGCTTGTGTAAGGGGGGGTGCGATATATTTTGGTGCCAAATTCGTTCTCTATCATAAAGTTTATGGCCTCTGAGTTAAAGGATCTTTCATTATCTATTACCAATGTTTCCAGTACAAGGAAGAAAAGAATGTCCCTTAAAGGTTGCCTGATATCCTCTGTTGCCCTGGATTTAATGGATTTTGCGATAGCGTATTTTGAGAAATTGTCCATTGCTGTCAGAACTAGCTTTTTGCCTATCAATATCAATACCCTATGATACCATCGAACGTTTTTAGATTCGAAAGCAAGAAAAACGTAGAGGTATTATCTAAAATGTTAATTAGGCATTTTCGGTTAATTATATTTTGTCCGTTTATTGACGACAATTTAAAAGGTTTATCCAAGGGTTTAATACCTTGAATAAAAGGGAGGTCCTTGATGTAATTTTTTGTGTGCCTGTATCTATCAAAATTCTCAGCTCCTGGCCGTTTTTGTCTTTACATCACTAACATTTTGATCATTATTAGAAATATAGTTATTTCCATACTCGTTTAAATAATCAGTTTCGTAATAAAAGCTATCAGTGCAGTCTTTATATTTTTCGTCGTCCAAAAAAACACTTGTTTCTTCTGGCATAAAATTAAATTTTTGAATTTTTTGAAATGGTAAGCGACCCGAATGTAATTGGTCATGGAACGTTTGAACGCTACTGGCAAATCGGAATTTAAGAGCTGTGGTTTACCAATATATTTGGGCATTTGATGTTGCGAAGAGTTATGTTGTGGTACGCTTGTGGTATTTTGAGGGTTAGTCCTCTTCTTATAGAAACTTGCGCCATTTGCCTGGTTACTGTACTGTGACTAATGCGTGAGAACAATGGGTTATTATGATCCATGACTTGGCGCTGAGGCATTAAAGCTGGCCTATTTGGTCGAAACGTGTTACCTACCGCAAAGGTTTCCGCGAACTGCATTCGCATATGGTTGGTTTGCAGCTCCTGAGCAATGGCAAGGGCATTAGGTAGGTTTTTAGGTCTAGCGGAAAAGAGAATATCGCACATTGGGCGATGTAAGCCTGATATAAAAACACGTAGAGCATTTTCCCTGACTCCTTCATTCAAAGCTGCAATTATACCATTCCTCATAATATGTTTATTTATTATAAGAGAAAGTTGTTTTTCCACTTTGCTGTAGATGTCACCAATACACGAATTTCCCTGTCTGAGGATACTAAGTTCGTTTTGCAGAACATACAATGGTCTCTTATCTGAATACTCCTGATCCAACCTGGCTAAAATAGCTTTAAAATTTAGAACAGTATTGAACGAGGCAAGAATAATGTTGACCGAACTAACAATTCTATTTCTTAATATATCCATGGCTACATAGTACTTCTCGGATCCCTCTGCATAATAATTCATGGCGAATACTGCTGCACTTCGCCAAGCTGGATAAGATATAGAATCACCCTTGAATTATGTTGCATTATGTTCTGCAGCTAAAGGGTTAATTGTAACTGGTTGGTACGACTCAACACTTGGAGGTTGGAGGCGACCGATTGCTTGAGCTAAACTACCTAACTGTTCATCTAATTCCTGCTTAATACGCTCATTACTTTCATTGACAATTTTTATCACTTGGTCATTTTGTCGAGAAAAGGTCTTCTTGCAGTCTGTTATCTGCAAATCTACTACGTGAAAGGCTTCTTAGAAATCACCTCGAACAGATCAATTATAGCGTTTTAAATATGCATTCAAAATAACATGTCAATTATTGTCTTCGAAATGGAAAAAATAATTTGAATACAGATTCGTAAGTATATTCAACAAAGTATATTTCGAATATATTTGCTTTGACAGCAATAATTCACAAAGGCGACAGGATTAAGTTAAATTTTATAGTATTAACTAGCACCGAAAATTAGAATCGGAAAATACAAGCAATGCTTGTTAAAAAAAAAAATAATAAAAATGTTTAAAAATTTACTTCATTAAACGAAAAGAATGCCAAGATTCAATACACTTTTTTAGGTTATTCAGAATTTTGATTGGCAGTTAGGAGTTTAATAACAGGTTAAATAAAAAAAAAAAAACCTTTATAAACTTTATTGTTAATTAGTAAAATTCCCTTGTCAGAATGTTGCTTCTTATCTAATATTTTTATAGTAAAATTTACTGAAAACCACTTGAAAATAGTTTGAAAGAGCACTTACAGTTTTTTAATATGTAAGTATAAATGTAGTACAGTCAGCTCCTTAGAATTTCAAGCTTCCTCGTCTTATTTTATTGGTAGGGTTTTCTATGTTGATACATGTCAGCCAGATCCTTAGAGATTATTGAGTCCTTAGTCCTTTTAAGCCCACCCGTTGGGCGCCAGTTACAAATTGTTTTATTATTGGGGTTTTTATTACCTGCGATATGAACTTTTTTCACCGAAGTGATGAACAACGAAAAAAATAAAACAACTGGGTTGAAGGTTTAATCGATAATCAGCGTTCCGTTTTATTTCGTGCTTTCTTAAATAGTAATATTTTGCTTTCTTGCAACAACTTAAAAATAAATGTTTGCATAACAATTCTTAGGAAATGTGTCTTGTGCATTTTGCAAAGTAATACAATTAATAATAATAAAGTTATTATACATTTTGTTAACTGTTGCATTTTCGTTAGCGAAAATGCACTTGGACAAACAATTCTTTGGAAAACTCAATTAATAAATGTTCGTATTAAAATTCTTTGGAAATAGTATTCTTTATAACACCCCCACCGTTAGTTTGAGGCTCCGACGAAATTATATTATCTTTGCCGGATTGTTTATAGTAGTTTCATTTTTTAATTGTACATTTGGAATATATGTTTTTGTATTCTTAAAGAGGTATATAAAAATAATTAAGATACATATTGATATAATAATTGAGATATCTATACCACAACTAAGTATTTTTGAGTTCTTATCTCTATATAGTATATTTTTCAGTGTTTCTTCGTATTCTATTTGCTTCAGATATAAAGATTCAATTTTTATGTCTGCTAGTGTTGTATTACTATGGTCTTTAATTTTTGTAATGATATTAGGTAGAATAAACTTGTTTTGTATTTTTATTTTGACATTTGTAAAAGTCTTGTTTAACGCGTTTATTTCACAATTTTTGAATTTGATTAAGTAATTTCCTGAAATGTTTAATTTAGCTTTGTTGCAGTTATGGGATATTATGCTGTTAAAATGTTTAAGAATTAGTACTCCAGGAATTATTTCGCTTATCTCTTGTGTATTTAATGTTTGCATTTTGCAATTAGCTTCTTCAAAGTTTAGTATTTTGTTTAAACAATCATCGTTAATTTTTATAAGATGTCTTTTTAGACTATCTTTAATATATGTGCTATAAATATTGCTTTCTAAATCTATGAGAACATCAGAGTGGTTAACCTTTATGGATTTATTATTTTTGTCAGGAATGGTTACGAATGTCACCATGGATAGTGAATCTTGCGAATATTGTGGTATAGAGAGAATAATTATAATGTTACCTTCGGGAAGTGCTATGGCTACTTTAATATTAGTATAACTGGAAGTTGGCTGAGAATATCCGTGGAGATGATTCCCAGTTTCCCGGAGAAAATAATCTGTCCTATGTCGTCTACGTGATGCCGTAGGAGTGGAATGTCGTTGTTAATCTGGTATATGTGCTCTATAAATGTTATCTCGTCCTCTATGGTTGAAATTTTATTCCCTATAATATTCTTGACTTTGATTAAGTAGTCCCCGATAATGTTTTGCTGATAGTTTATGTGGTTAGTTATATTCTAGATTTGGGAGTTCATTACATTGTTTATATAAGTTAGTTTGTTCATTTCGTTAGTTAAGTTTTCTTCGTTCGTATGTAGTAATTTAAGAGTTTTAGTTATTTGTTCTTCATCGTCACTGTCCATTGTACCTGCAATAATTTTTAGACCTTTTCCTATAATGTTCGGAAATGTGGGTTAAGGTTTTCTATTTTTGCTCTTAATAGCGTAAAGTTCTTATTTATTGTATTTATTAATTTTTTTGATTCGCTGCTGGATATCTTTAGGATGTCAATGTTGGTTTTGATTATTTCCATAGTTCGTTCGTATTCTGTGGTGTTTATTATGTGTAGTACTTTTATGTAGTGTTCTACAGTTTTAGTCTCTCCTGTTTTTATCGGTATGCATCCATTATTGTTCGATACGTCCTGTAAGTCGATAGTTTGAGTCTTGAATGTTGGGGTAAGTGTTGCCATCATTATGATCCATTTAGTAATTTTCTGATGTTGTTGTTGAATATTATATTGCTGTCTGTCTGGCTCTGTGTTCGGGTTTGAAGTTGATCTGGATGTGTTTCCAAGGATGGAAAAAAATGTGTCACTATGTTGAGTTTAAAGTTAATTAGGATGTGCAGTTGGCTGATGAGTCGTTTATATGGGTATATCTTTATATTTCGGTTGTTGTCTGAAATTATCATCGATAAGAGTAAATCTTTTTTACCCTTTTCTTCACCCCCTTTTTTGTATTATTTTCGAAAAATTTGTATGTTTTAAAGGATTCGTTCTTCAATCTTATGAAGTTCAAATGTCACTTTCACGAAACTTTATTGCAAAAATTGTTTTGTATGTTTTAAGGGATTCGTTGTTCTTATTTTTTTCTACTCGTTACGAATATAGAAATATTCAATATCCTTTCTTATGTAACTTGATTTTAAATTTTTACACACAAGGATACACGGGTATCCTACCGACTGCGCCACTTTTTTCACCGAAGTGATGAACAACGAAAATAATAAAACAACTGGGTTGAAGGTTTAATCGATAATCAGCATTCCGTTTTATTTCGTGCTTTCTTAAATACTAATATTTTGCTTTCTTGCAACAACTTAAAAATAAATGTTTGCATAACAGTTCTCAGGAAATGTGTCTTATGCATTTTGCAAAGAAATACAATTAATAATAATAAAGTTATTATACATTTTGTGGATTTTCGTTAGCGAATATTTAGTCCTATGATAAATGTGTCAAGAGCATTATCCCTACATGAGTTAGTCATAGCCCGTATGGACTTGTCGCTTAGCTCGAGACATGAAATTTTGTCTAAAATAAGTGAAAGGTGTTGGTGGACCTTTTGGTAGAAGGTCGGAATGTCGTCATAGCGTTAAACCAGAGTAGTCATCTGGTATTCGAGGGTACCTATATCCCTTTTATCCGAATAATGCATCATTAGGAATTTCCAGATTTGACTCCAATCGAGTGGAGTATTGTATGATTCTAATGCGGTGTCGGCATCGCCAATTATTTTGTGCCTGATCGTATGGAGTATCGCAAAATATTTAGGGGTATTCTTGACTCCCTCATAGGCTTTAAAAATTCTCTCTACGCTTTTCCTCCAGGAGTTAAATTCTCCTGGTTGTCCTGAAAATTCCCTAAGGCATTTCACCATGTCCGGAATCTTATCTAATTCATTTTTTTGTTCGTGTTCAGTGTCACGCTATGGTCGGGTTCTGTAAAGTCTGTCACAGTTTGCGTACTCATTGTTCGAGTACTTCTCGAACTATTGTTGTTTATAAGAGTTGGGTTAGGGGTGGGAGGATTTGGAGGATGGGTGTTTTGCCCATAATCTAGCCTCATTTGATTTAGCTGCTCAATTAGTTCGTCAGCTGTGTCTCACATTGTAATCTTTTTATTTCTATGTCGAACAATTAAATTATAATTAAATTTCCTTTCTTGCACTAGCACTTTCCTTAAACAATTTTAGAATTTTTGTAAAAGCTTAATTTAATTGAGGACTGTTTTTCCCCCTCTTTTTTTCTTCAAGTAATTAAATTCCTTTAAATTAAATTTATTTTCTTTAAGTTTAAGACCTGTCTTTTTTTATTTTGAATCTCTCTCTATTTGGGTTGAACAATTTAATAGTTTAATTCTGTACTCTTTACAGTGACAATATTCTTTATAATAATCTTAGTATTTTTTAAAAAGCTTACATTAAAGGTTTCCAGCTTCTCATGGGGTATCCTTATGCGTTCCGGCGTTGTCCTTTTTCCTACTGGTACTGGGGTCCCTCGACGCTTTTTAAAATCCCCCGTTGGGCGTAGTAGCCGCTTTTTATTATTTGTTTTTTTTTTTTTTTCACTTTTAACGTAGCCTTACTTTTTATTTTTTCAGGCCTTTTTTTTTCTATTATTTTTTTTCACGATCTATACCGTTCGCCACTCGCATAGCCTTACTTTTTGATTTTCAGGCTTTCACTACTTCGCGCGCTGGTCCCTGCTCGGGTGCCAGTTAAAAAACGTTTTGTTATTTTTACGAAAAAAATGTTATCTGGGATATACTCCTTTATTGAATTCCACTAAAGAACTGAATTTTACAATTAATTGCACTTAACTCTAGACCTATGTTTGCCGCTGCAACGGATACGGAGTTTGCTGACTCTGCGCTTCCCACAGGTTGCCACTACACGTGTCGCGCTCTCAGCGATTTAGTGGTGTCATATTATATTACTTCGTATCATATGATACTACTTTTGAATGTATGGGGTGCTAACTTATATATTTCCAACACTCCTTCTCAACACTTTACAAAAATTATTTACTTATATCTATTAATATATACCCATCTCTTTTGAGAATTGTAAATGCTTTAACTTTTGTAAATTTTTAGCTAACATGTCTGAGATCATATTGTTTGTTGAAATATAATTTAAATATATTTCATTGTTAACTTGTACATCTGCCGGATATGATGAAATTTGATGTCAATGTGCTCGCTCCGTGCAATTAAATTCGTTACATTTTTCGAATTTCTTACTTAAATGCATGACTCGCTGGGACATGGCTTAAATCCCATATCTTGAAGAACAGAATCTAATTTCACATTTCATTCACGACCGCTTTGCTTTAAACCGTATAAAGACTTCTTTAGTTTCAATACGCGATCTGGATATCTTCTATCGATGAAACACTCTGGTTGCTGCATATAAACTTCGTCATGCAATTCACTGTTGAGATACGCTGATGACACGTCAATTTGGTGTAAGTAAAGGGTGATTTTTTAAGAGCTTGATAACTTTTTTAAAAAAAAAAACGCATAAAATGCAAAATCTCATCGGTTCTTTATTTGAAACGTTAGATTGGTTCATGACATTTACTTTTTGAAGATAATTTCATTTAAATGTTGACCGCGGCTGCGTCTTAGGTGGTCCATTCGGAAAGTCCAATTTTGGGCAACTTTTTCGAGCATTTCGGCCGGAATAGCCCGAATTTCTTCGGAAATGTTTGTCTTCCAAAGCTGGAATAGTTGCTGGCTTATTTCTGTAGACTTTAGACTTGACGTAGCCCCACAAAAATAGTCTAAAGGCGTTAAATCGCATGATCTTGGTGGCCAACTTACGGGTCCATTTCTTGAGATGAAATTGGTTGTCCGAAGTTTTCCCTCAAAATGGCCATAGAATCGCGAGCTGTGTGTGGCATGTAGCGCCATCTTGTTGAAAACCACATGTCAACCAAGTTCAGTTCTTCCATTTTTGGCAACAAAAAGTTTGTTAGCATCGTACGATAGCGATCGCCATTCACCGTAACGTTGCGTCCAACAGCATCTTTGAAAAAATACGGTCCAATGATTCCACCAGCGTACAAACCACACCAA
The DNA here is from genome assembly GCF_023373825.1 of Bactrocera dorsalis. Taxonomy (NCBI): domain Eukaryota; kingdom Metazoa; phylum Arthropoda; class Insecta; order Diptera; family Tephritidae; genus Bactrocera; species Bactrocera dorsalis. The sequence continues at coordinate 30,080,370 of NC_064303.1, read as the reverse complement.
AACAGTGCATTTTTCGGGATGCATGGGCAGTTCTTGAACGGCTTCTGGTTGCTCTTCACCCCAAATGCGGCAATTTTGCTTATTTACGTAGCCATTCAACCAGAAATGAGCCTCATCGCTGACCAAAATTTGTCGATAAAACACATTTCGAACCGAACACTGATTTTGGTAATAAAATTCAATGATTTGCAAGCGTTGCTCGTTAGTAAGTCTATTCATGATGAAATGTCAAAGCATACTGAGCATCTTTCTCTTTGACACCATGTCTGAAATCCCACGTGATCTGTCAAATACTAATGCATGAAAATCCTAACCTCAAAAAAATCACCCGTTACAAATTATGTTCAACCGCCAATGCGATTACCATTCGAATATTTGCGTATCTGACGACTGGAGAAAATGTCTCAAAATAATTTAGGCCGTATCGCTGACTGCAACCATTGCCGAATGTCGCCGAATTTGTCACGTTTAACAGTATATACCAACCAACCTTTTGACCTTGTGGCAAATCAGTAAGTATCCACGTGTCATTTTTCACGAGTGCTGCATACTCCTTCTCCATCGCGGCTTTCCATTCAGTAGAATGATCACTATTTAAAGCCTCTGCAACACTGTTTCGTGTCTTTACTGACTCTTCACACATTAAATGGAGTTCATTGTATTGTTTTCGCGCACGTCCTCTTTTGCCAGTACCCAACAACTTTGATCACTTTCTACACCTTCGGTGTTTTACCACTACTTCGCCATCCGTTGTTTTGTTGAAGATAGTCGTTTACTAACACTATGCATGTCATTGCATTATTTACGTCGTTACATTCTTTACATACTGTCATTCTCACATTTACATGTATAAGTATTAGTTATTACTTTGTTCTTTAATTCTTCTTGTAATATAACATTCTTTCTTCTGGATTAAAACCTCGTGGAGTGAACATCAACTTTTAGTTTGTCTCTAAATATATACTTAATTATCTCTGCAATCCTATCAGGTTATGGGCCCAGGATCGCAAATTTGTTTAAATTTTGAGAGTTTATAAGACTAATGAGTGATATCGAGAATTCAGAAGCGTTTTTGCCAAAAATTGAAATCAGTAAAGCTAGCAGGTGCTTTGATACGGCTGAAGTAATGGCTACGATTACTTCGTCAACATCTTCTCGGATCGAGTTGCTTTCCAAGGACAATTTCGACACTTGGAGCATGCAAGTGGAAGCATTGCTGACTAAAAATGATTTGTGGGAGTATGTAAATGGTTCTAATTTGATACCCGCAGAGACTGACACTGCAGCAAGAAGCGCTTGGTTGAAAGCTGACAAGAAAGCTAAAGCAGATTTGGTTTTGTCAATTCAGCCATCCGAACTAAAGCAAGTCAGGGGTTGTGAGACTTCGCGGGAAGTGTGGCTGAAACTAGAATCGATTTATGCGTCAAAAGGACCAGCACGTAAAGCAACATTATTGAAGCAGTTGATGTTGCAAAAGTTAGATGAAAGCGATGACGTGAAAGAGCACATGGCGAAATTTTTCGATGCGGTAGATAAGTTGGAGAGCATGAATGTGCAGATAAACGGTGATCTGTTATGTATCATGCTATTGTATAGTTTACCGTCTACTTATGAAAACTTTCGGTGCGCAATAGAATCACGCGATGCGCTTCCATCAGCTGAGGTACTGAAAATCAAAATAATAGAGGAGAGCGAAGCGCGTAAGCAATCGGCTAGTAATACAGTAATGGCTATGGCCGCGAATCACATGTGCAAGATAAGCTGAGTAGGAAAAAGTTCATAAAGAATAAAAGGGAATTCCGATGCTTTAAGTGCGGCGCATTAGGACACAAGGCGAGCTCTTGTTCTGTTAGGAGTAATAATGGTGTTCACGGAAAAGATTCCAATAATTCCAAACATTTGGCATATTGTGTTGATGAAACGTATGCAGCATATCATTCTGCAATAGAAGAAAAATTTCTTGGGGATATGCGTGGAAGACGAGCTTGGGTATTGGATAGTGGGTGTACTGCTCATTTGTGTAGTGACGAGTGCATGTTTAAGACCGTGGAAAAATCATCCAAAGTCAAGTTGAATTTGGCAAGTCAACAGGCGTGTGCAGATGTACGAGGTGAAGGTGTGGTAAATTTGTCAGTGACAGGCGCAGATGGCCAGCGAGTAGTTGAGTTACAAAATACGTTGTTGGTTCCGGAACTGCGCACAAATTTAGTTTCGGTGGCAAAAATTACTAACAAGGGACATAAAGTGACATTTACCAAAGATGGAGCGTTTGTATCCAACGCAAGTGATGAAATTACCTTGATTGCTGATCGCATGGGTGATTTATATTACGTCAGAGAAAGCAGCGAGTGTGCTTCTATTCAGGCGAAGTGCTCCGAACTGTTGAAGTGGCATTATCGTCTGGGTCATCTTAACGGGGCTGATTTATCAAAATTGGTAAGAGATGGCATAGTTCCTGTCTCTGATATTGACGAGGTGAAGCAACTGATACAGTGCGAAGTGTGTATATTAGGCAAAATGTCTGCGTTACCGTTCAATAGAGGCAGAGTGCCTTGTTCAGAACCAATGAGAATTATACATTCTGATGTTGTGGGACCGTTCAGAGAAGAATCCATTGGACGAGCTCGATATTTTGTCACCTTTATAGATGATTGTACAAAGGTGGTGCGAAATATACTTACTAAGGCAGAAGTCTGACGTTTTCGAAGCATTCAAGATGTACCAAAGTTTCATGGAAAGACAGACTGGGTTTAAAATTAAATGTTTGCAGTCCGATAATGGACGTGAGTATCTAAATAATGAATTTGATAAGTATCTTTCAGAATGTGGCATAGCTCGTCGGCTAAGTGTTCCCAGGACGCCTCAACAGAATGGAGTCGCAGAACGAATGAATAGAACACTGCTGGACATGACTAGGTGTTTGTTATTGCAGTCTGGTCTCGGTCATACTTTTTGGTCAGAAGCTGTGGCATCTGCTTGCCATATAAGAAACAGATGTCCATCCCGAACATTAGGTGGGAAATCGCCTTATGAATGCCTAAATAAGGTAAAGCCAAGTGTTAAACACTTCAAATCGTTTGGATCAAAGGTAATGGTGCTTGATAAAATACCAGATAAAAATAAACTGGCGCCTAGATGTCAAGAAGGTGTGTTTGTTGGGTATCCCAGAGAAACAAAGGGTTATCGTGTGTGGATACCGAAGGCGCATCAAGTCATATGTGTAAGTGATGTCCGGTTTGTTAGCGAACATCAACTGATTTCGAATCCAATAAATAAATCTAGTGATCTGCTGCTACCACTTAAAATTCCTGAAGAGAATTACAGTAATTGTCGTAAATTTGTAGATTTTTCTCATTCTCAAACCGATGAAAACGGAATTAGCGAACCAACAGCAGTTGCGGATTGTGAATTAGAAGAAATTCGGAGAGCGCCAGGTAGGCCAAAACTGATGCGAATGGGAAATAGAGGAAGACCGCGAAAAGTGTTTCGTAGTCGTGTTAATTCAGAGCCATCACTGAAAACGGCACATCCAGAGAGCGGCAACGATAGTGCAGGAGACGATGTTGTGTTTGCTGGTATGGCTGAGGTTAGCTTACAAGATGCTTTAAATGGGCCTGAGAGTGATGAATGGCGCGACGGATTGGAATGTGAAGTAATTAATATTATTAAAAATGATACATGGGATATTGTTCCGGTCGATCACAACAAAAATATAGTGGGATGCCGTTTCGTTTTGACAAATAAGTATGGGTCAGACGGTAAGATCGAGCGAACGCAAAGCGCGTCTTGTAGCCAAAGGGTACGGTCAAAAATATGGTATAAATTATACTGGCACTTATGCTCCAGTAGCACGTTTTAGAATCGATTCGGTTATGACTTGCATTGTCGGCTCATTTTAATCTCACTATCTGGCAGTTTGATGTTGTAAGCGCATATCTGAATGGAACGTTGAACGAAAAAGTGCTCATGAAGGTACCAGACATGCTATATGATATTTTGCAACGAATAACAATGAAATTTGATAAAAATTGCGACGTTGGCATTAAAGCATCAAAAATTATAAAAGAACTAACCGAAGGAGGTAATGCGTGTCGACTTAAGAAAGCCCTCTATGGCCTTAAGCAAGCTGGTAGGCAGTGGTATGCCAAACTTAAATCGAAGTTGATAAGTATGGGATTAAAGCCCACTGAAAATGAATCATGTTTATTTTATGGTTATTTTGAGAATAACTTAGTTTTACTCCTTGTATATGTAGACGATCTACTTATTGCGTCACGTGAAGTGAATATTATTCACAAATTAAAGCAACAACTTTTGAAAATATTTTGATATTAAGGACCTTGGTAGAGCAAATTATTGTCTTGGACTAGAGATTAACCAAATGGATGGTAAGATTACTTTAAAGCAAAGTGGCTACATAAAAGCATTATTAAGGAGATTTGGAATGAGTGAGTGCAACCCGGTTGCTACACCTTCAGAGTTAAAGATAAATTTAGTTGAAAATAATTCAATTGATAAACTCTGTCCATATCGTGAATTAATTGGAGCTCTAATGTATATGTCCATCGCATCAAGGCCAGACATAGTGAACACCGTGTCAAAACTAGCGCAGTTTGTCACGAATCCATTGAAATGTCATTGGAATGCTGCCAAACGTATTTTAAGGTATCTTGCCGGTACTGCCAATAGAAGCTTGCTGTATCAGAAATCCGATTTTGCAGCTAGTTGGGTACGCTGATGCTGATTGGGGAGGCTGCACAACTGATCGCCATTCCTACACGGGATACGTTTTCTTGCTCAGCGGTGCTGCGATTAGCTGGAAGTCACAAAACAACGCAACAGTCGCTCTTTCGTCCACAGAAGCTGAATACGTGAGCTTGGCGGAATCAGCAAAAGAAGCAGTGTATTTGCGTAGTCTCTTAAATGAGATTGGTTTACAAAAACTCGCTGATGTAATAATTTATGTGGACAACAGAGGTGCGCAGTGTCCTGGCTAATGATCCTGTTTTTCATGCGCGTACCAAGCACATTGATATCAAACATCATTTTTGTGAGAGAGTGCATTAGCGCAGGATTATTTTCATTGAGGCACGTATCTTCTCAAGAGATGACTGCGGATGTGATGACGAAAACCATTGACGCGAGGAAGCCACGACAGATGTCTTAACGGACTTGGTTTGTCCACCGAATGACCTGCATATTGAAGGGGCGTGTTGAAGATAGTCGTTTTACTAACACTATGCATGTCATTGCATTATTTACGTCTTTTAATTCTTTAAATACTGTCATTCTCACTTTTAAATGTATAAGTATTAGTTATTACTTTGTTCTTTAATTCTTCTTGTAATATAACATTCTTTCTTCTGGATTAAAACCTCGTGGAGTGAACATCAACTTTTAGTTTGTCCTCTAAATATATACTTAATTATCTCTGCAATCCTATCAGTTTTTACTATGTAACTACACTGTAGGCAACACGATGCCCTGCAGTTCACATTCGTCGAATTCGATGAGTTTCGTATCTGCCTGTTGAGTATCATTAAGCTTTTCGATGAAGATGACATTGCGGCTGACAAAAACTTTTCTGCTTTCTTGATCATACAGACGATAACCCTTACTTATTTCTGAATAACCGATCATAATACACTCTTTACCTTTAGTGCGAAACTTTTTTGATTGTTTTTTATCGAGAGCCACTGCCGTCGAACCGAAAATTTTAAAATGCGATACACTGGGTTTCGTACCCACCCACAATTCTTGTGGCGTTTTGTTCACGAGAATTTTTGTCACTGTTCGAAAAGAGAATCAAACACATTTGATTATGTAAGTGAAAATATGAACTGCGTAATCATATATGAGTGTACTCACTATATGAGCGGATCGTCGCTATTGAGCCGGTCGTCGGACGCGGCAATAATTAAACTATTTGTATATGTTTTGCCAAATACACTTTATTGGCCAGGCCCCATGTGCTCCGGGGCTTATGCCTCAACTTAAATACTAACCTAGCCCAAAACCTAACTTAACCATTAAGCCCTAAGAACAAATATTCAGTAGTCGACGCTGCCGGCTTTGAAGTCTGCGTTCGTGCTGACTCTGCTTCATACAATACAATAGTTTTTTTTTAAAAAATTCTCAATTGGGCGATTAGTGCAAGCAACGATCGCTGGTCACCTGTTTACGCAAATCGGCTTACTGACACTGTTTTATGTAAGAAACGCTCACTTGCGTTGTGGCTTGGCCTGTCCGTCCGCCCTCCGACCGCCTTGCGTGGGTGTTATTGTTTACGTAACTCTGCAGAACGCGAATGATAATGTGGGTGCTTTAGTGGCGGTCGTTGCCCACACAACCTGCTGATGAGGGCAAGATGTTGTGGTTGGCCTCACCACATTCCGTACCCCAACTGGAAATTTGGCATTATGTGTTTAACTTGTATTCCGCGACCGTTAATTCGGTCTCAAGTCTTTTAATTTTTTGACATCCTGTTTGCTTTTCTGTCATAGACTTGTATTCTTTAAATGCCTTCAAAAAACAAGCATATTTTTGTTTTAAAAAATCACTCATGTATCGCGATTTGTCATCAATGAGTGTTAAGCAAAATATCGTGAACCACCAATTGATGTGTAGTTTATTGGACCCACCAAACGTCACTATGGACCTACAGAAAGTAACTGTTTTTCAGGCTTTTTCTGAAACTTGAGGAAAGGGTTTCACATTTATTTTTGCTTTTGCGCAGGTCTTACATACTATTTTCATTCAGGCCACTTTACCAATCTTTAACCCAAACACTGATTGGTTGCTTGAAATGTCCTTTAAACAATTAAAATTTACGTGTTCAAACCGATTATGCCACTTAAATGCATTAATTTCTGTATCATTTTGTGTAACTGTGCTTAAACATTTGTTATGATCGCTCTTGTATATAAAAAGTCCATTGTCCTTGAACGCTTTCAATAACACGCGTTATAGTTTCCAGGTACGAGGGAAACTGCCTGATTGAAGAGAGTAGTTAAAAATATGTGTGAGGGGCTCACAAAGCTCGATGGCGCAGTTTTTAAGAAAACGTTTGGTATCCCATCG